>NW_017732048.1:733100-741489 GCF_001890085.2 Hipposideros armiger | reverse complement strand
CTCTCTCTCTCTCTCTCTTTCTTTGTAATAACTCAGGGTTATTTCAGTGATTTCTGAGCATGCTGAACTCCGAAAGGCCACAATTGTTCTGCACCGACTGTTTGGTTTCTGTGCATTTGTTTTATGTCATGAGAAACTGATATGAGCACAAAAGGACAGGAAAATGAAAGAAACAGGTGTCAAACAATGGCTTTCTCCCACGGAGCGTGCATCAGGCTAAGTTGTTACACACAGAAATTTCTTAGAGGGCTGGTCCTTTAAGTAGCAAAACTTTGCTCACCTCTCAAAGCCTGCAAGGGTGTGTGAAGAAAGAGTGAGCGGGACTTCCTAGCATCCAACAGAACAAACCAACTTCTGCTAACAGCACTGACCTGGAAAGCACAGTCAGACTCACTGCATGTGGAGCACACAGCAGCTCTACGAGTTTAAATAACCAGCCACACATGACACTGAAAATGCTTGACAATTAAGAGGCTGATAGCATTCCCTGGAGCCCAATCAACATGACTGGCTATTCTTTTCTTTATCTTATTTACTTTACCTCTTCCTTTAGGAAAAAGGAAATTAGCTTTCATGGTACCTTGTATAAACTACATTGAAAATCATTTCCTAATAAAGAGAAGGGAGACAGAGTATTTTTTTTGTTTTGTTTTTTGTTTTTAATTTTACCGATAAAGTGACCTTCCTTTCTGGAGAAAGACTAACATTTCTTCTGCCACCGTTGATTATTGATTCAGAAGCTTCGCATGTAAAAACATGGAAATTGAATGGTAAAGAACTTTCTGACAGGTCTGGCCTGCAGGTGCACCCCATCCTTTACCTCCAAGCCCCCCACTAAAACACACAAAACACACTACTGTGCAAAAAGTTCACACAGACAATTCCTCATTCAAAAGTGACCTTTTTTTTAAAAGATTTTTTAAAATTGGGGGATGGGAACAGCACTGGGGAATTGGGGGAAGGGTAAGAGACAAGTTGCTGTCCTTTTTGTTCTTCAGTCTAGTTGTGGAGGACGTTCCTTCACTGGCCCAAGTTGGCACCATCATTGCGCTCGACTCAGGGCAGCCCAGCTCCAGGTTGAGCTGTTGTTCAGCATCTTAGCTGTGGAGGGCAGTGTCACTGGTCCTCATATGTGGGATCGGAACTGGGGCCTTCTGGCATCCCAAGCCAGCTCTTAACCATTGTGCCACTCGGCCGGCCCAAAAACGACGTTTTAAATATCTGTTGTCCTCTCACTGCCTGGTTTCCAGCTCCAGAAGGAAAAGAAGTAAAGAAGAAGGATAAAAAACAAAAAACAAAAAAGCAAACCCTGTCAGACAAAGTGCAGAACTTGACAAAGGAGACAGGATGCCGTGTTTGAACTGGATACTTCGCAGCAGACGACAAGTGTCCTTAGAGACTCACAATTTGTCTTGAGAAACAGTCGAACATGGGAGAAATGTAAAAGGAGGCTTTTCTCACACATGGAAAGGGAGCCAGGGGAACGATGCTCTGAGCCCTAAAATGAAAATGCCCATGATAGTGAGAGCCAATCGATTTGCAGAGTTTACAGGACTTCCTGTAGGGCAGTCGAGCCAAACTATCAATGTGACATTAAAGGTTTCAAGTCACATCTAAAACGAAAAGAAAGACTGGGAAGACTTCAAGCCAACTGGATAGAAATTCGCGTTCACATATGCGTGTGCAGCCCTACCCCACACTCAAGGCTGCCTTCACCACGCCCCCTGGTCCAGGCAGTTGGTGCCAAGGTAAAGGGAACGTGACAATATGATGAAAGGGTCCTGCTTTGGCCACCAGAAAAGTTTTCAAAGTGTAATCTGAGAATTTGGGGGGACCCTGTGATTCTTTTTTGGGGGGAGGTTCATAAGGCTGCAACTATTTTCATAAGAATACTGACACATTATTTATTTGTTTTTACTTTGTTGATATTTTGCTGATGAAGTAAGAACAATGGTGGGCGAAACTGCCTTTGGCTTAGCACAAATGAAAGACCGCCACATACAGTTTTTAAAAAAAAAACACCAGTTTCACTTAAGATGAAGCAGTATAATGATTAATTTTACTAAACCTGGACACTTGCATGCACATTTCTTATTTATTTTCTGTTTTAGGAGGTAGGAGGTACATATACAGGCCTTTGCTGCCTGAGAAGGTGTGATGGTTGTCTTGAGGAAAAAGACTTGTCTGACTGAGTTGCAAGCTGAACTAGATACAATTTTTTCCTCATAAACACCATTTTTACTTGAAAGAATTATTTGGACTCAGATATTTGGCAGTCTAATAATGAATGAAATGAGACTGTCTTTTCAAGGACAACAACTGGCAGTATTTGTTGTATTTCGTGCCAACGATAGAAATCTAGGTTTCAAGTTAAAATCAGAATTTTGGAAAGCTCGCATTTGCCACTGAGCTTGGCAGCTTCCCAATACATAAAACCTTTCTGATGACATTGGTGCCGATAGTAACAAATGTTGTTAACAAGTGTTATTTTTTAAGTGTTATTTTTTAATATGGTAAAATAAAATGTGTCAACATTTACAGTATTTGCATAATTCAGTGACCCAGTATTTCCCAAATGATCAAATACAATGGTACAAAATCAAATGTGAGTAAAAACATTTTAATCAAAGTGCAGGATGACCACTGAATTTTAAAGTAACCGAGTATCAAAACGTTCATAGATATGGTTTCAGATTTCTTACTACTGCTAATCTTTAAGATATTACTGCTTGTCAAGTTTTGGTCTAGTATCAAAGAAGATCGACAAGTATCTGAAAAATCTATTAAAATATTTCTCCTTTTCCAACTACTTATCTATGTGAGGCCGAATTTTATTCCTATACTTTCACCACAACAACATATTTCAACAGATTGAACACAGAAGCTGACATAAGAATCCATCTCCCTTCTATTCAGATAGACATTAGAGATTTAAAAAACTGTAAAACAATGCCACTGTACTCACCAATATTTTTTTGGTTTGGCAAATATAGGTGTTTTCATAAAATATATCACTTAAATTAACATATAGATTTATTATTGTTATTTTCAAAAGGACTAATGAATATTTTAAAAATTTCTCAGCTTTAATGTCTGAGTATCAATAGCTATAATTGGCATAAACCTCTTGGGGGTCCTCAATAAATTTTAATAATATAAATGGATCCTGAGCCCAAAGGCCTTAAGAGTTGCTGGCCTATAGTATACCTGGTTCTTCAGTTAAGCCTGAACTTTCACCTCTAAGGCTACAGATCTGGCCCTCCTCTCGAAGTTCTCTTCCCCCCCCCAATCCGGCGCCCCCTCCCTTAGAGCTTTGATACTGTCCTGAGTGCCTGTATCACGGTATCACATAGGCGTTGTTAATGAGTGATAGTATACTGCTTTTTTCCTTTTTCTAAAATCTGAGAACAACACAAAAGTTTACAAATGAATGCCCACATATCTAAAGTATGTGGGAGACAGGATCAGAACCACCTACTCAGCACAGAAACACACCTTCCAGGGATGGGACAAAGAATTCTTTCTAGAACAAAGCAAAGCACTCCATAGTTAGGACAGAGAAAAAAAGGAACACCATAACCAATCAAAACAGCAGGGGACCTGAAACTAACAATAAAAAACACACAAAAAACAGCAGGGGAGATTAGGCCAGCAGCATGCAATTATTGGAAGCTGAATATAGCCAGAACATGCGTAGTTTATCTTCAGAGTGAAGCAAAATAGGAATTATAGCAGCAAAACCTGGTAATCAACCTCCCATCTGCACCCACTGTCAATCTACGTTCATTTCTTAGCATCAGTTCCATTGCCCTTTTCCCTTAATTTTGGCTTTCAGGTTTCCCATACATCACTTCTTTCCTTTAAAGGAAGCCTTCAGGACATACTATCTTCTTTATGACATACATGAAACCAAGAAGGAGCTAATTTCTTCTCTTTAAAAACACCATAGCTGGCAATGTTCATTTATTGTTTATCCTCAGAAAGCCTGTTTCCTGATCTAATTTATTATAACTCCAAGCAAATAAGATAGACAACAGTCTTTTACTGGTGCAGTAATATTTTTATACTCCTCTAATAATAAATCTCTTCCGGGCAGGCCAAGTGGCTCGTTGGTTAAGAGTTAGCTTGGGACGCCAGCTCTGAGCAGCAGGGCCCCAGTTCGGATCCCACATGCGGGCCAGTGACGCTGCGCCCTCTACAGCTAAGATGGCGAACAACAGCTCGACCTGGAGCTGGGCTGCTGTGAGTCGCCGGCGACGGCATAGGCTGCAGTGGGGCTGTGAATCCTGAAATTGGAAGGAACCTTGAAAAGCCATCTATTCACAAAATTGTTAGTATCAGTTATCCCCAGGATATGATGAGGGTGAGAGATGGATTTTAGATTTTACTTCATTCATAGACATTCTTTTTCAGTGCTCTGCTGCATTACAAAAGTAGAAACAAGTCAACTGAAGTTTTCTAGATTTCCCCTTTGTCTTCTCATGGAAGAAGAGAATAATAGGAGCTGGACAGTGATAAGAATGAAGCGAGAGGTTACATCAGAAAAAGTACTTTTGAGACTTCGCCCCACAAAGGTAGGAAGGAACTAAAACCACGTCAAAATGAGTTCACCAAGGGCATTTTTGAGAATGCAAGAAGTCCAAGACTAAGATTTGTTCAGCTTCTTTCAAATAAGAATTAGGAAAACAAAGTGTGGTGACCAGTCAGCTCAGTTGGTTAGAGCGTGGTGCCGATAACACCAAGGTTGCTGGTTCGATCCCCACATGGGCCACTGTGAGCTGTGCCCTCCCCGCCCCCCCCCAAAAAAAGAAAACAAAGTAATCTAAAAATTATGAAAAGAACCAGAAGGACTTGATATTCCAGAAGCAGAGGCTACCAAGTGTCTGCAGGCTCTGACAGTGGTCACAGGAGAACACAAAACTTGACAAATGAATGCCCACATATCTAAAGTACGTGGGAGGCAGGTTCAGAACCACCCACTTGGCTCAGAAATGGGGCAAAAAATTGTTTCTAGAGCAAAGCAAAGTCACTAGTTTCAATAGTGGCACTGAGATCCAAGAGAATGAGCAAAGAGATTCCTGGAGTTTCAAAAAAAGGGCATTGGAAACTTCAGTTAATATGGGTTTGGAGAAAGGATAGCAATACTGATAACAACAGATGTGGTCTTAGACATCTTAGCTAGGTCTTCAAGTATATGAGTTAGTACATTAAATTCCATTGAATTTGTCATTGGTTTTACATACTTACAACTTATTTGTACTGAAGTACCTTGAGGTATTGCACCAGGCAGCAGCAGACAATAAACTTTGTTTGCTGCCACAATGAACTTCTGATATCAATGGCTTAATGAAGTAAAAGTATCTTCATCACTGACACTACAGATCACACCCAGGGTGGCAGGGCGCTTTGCTATGCCCCGTTACGTATGGACGCAGGCTGACGGGGTCACTGTTGTTGCTACAATAAATGAACCAAGAAGCAGAGAAAGAAAGAACTAGAGACTCTTGCAGGAGCTTTACATGGCTTCAACCTGGAGGTGACTCAGATGAGACCTAATTGTTCATTGTCTGCAACTAGTCACATGGCCCCATCCAACTACAAGAGGGCTGGAAATACGGTGGAGCAAATGAAGTGTTTGCTCAGCATCACTGCTACTGTCAATGCCATAGCATCAAGTTTCCCCAGTACCTCATGTATTTATCCTCTCTCTCTCAAACACACACGCACACACACATACTTAAGATATATGTATAAATATATTTCACACAGACGCATATTTCAAGGAATGCAGAAACATAGTCTAATCTGCAGCTTAAAGTTCAACCATGTTTAGGTATTAAAAATGTACTTTTAACAGATTTGGGGATTTGGGGGACGTGTTTCCTTTGAGTTTGTTTCCCTGATATACATAATCTGGCAAAATACAAATGTACTTTAAAGTCCCACATTTCTTGTGATACATTTAAGTTGAGGAAAATATTCTAAAAAAGACAATTCAATGCTGTGTTTATATTTCGAAAGCACTCCTCTAAATATCTCCATGCAGTTAAAATCTATGTGAGGAAAGAGGAACATCTGACTTGACTGTATAAATTAAGCCACAGTCAAAAGAATTCCACTGGCCTACTTTCCAGGTGGTCAAGCTCACCACCAATATAATGTTCTTTATCATTTTCTAAGGGTTTAAATTCAGTAGAGTAGAGATACAAATTCCTTCTGAGGAATCCTGCTGGCCTTAAACATGATGACCAAGAAAGGGAGGTCTGGGAAATAGAGTGCAAAGGATGAATACTCATTTGTGGCTCCTGACTTTAGACTTAGGGGCAAAAGTTATGGAAAATAGCTTTTTTTAATATATGTATAATTTACATATATTATATATATAATTTGAATCAGTAAATGTTAGTGAATTTATGGTTTTAAAAATCTTTTACTATATCTCTTCAGGTGCTAATCTATCTCAAGACATTGATAAATATCTCTATGTCCAGATAATGATTTGAGGGTAGGAAGACGAATTTTATTGGGCAAGAATGCCATATATCAGATGATGTCAACAAATATAAATAGAAAATTTTCATCCATTATATGCTTTTTGCATGCATATATATATATATATATATACACACACACACACACATAAGCTTGAGATATTATATATATATAGTATTACATATAGGAGACCCTTAAAAAAATCAAACATCCATATTTAAGTCAACTCCTTTGCTTAAAGACATTTTCAAGGGAACCTAAAAATTCTGATTAGCTCATGTACAAGTATTGATTATTTAAAAAATGATCCTTCACAAGTTGTACTGGGCAAAATTGTTCTGAGATTTTTTTGTATTATTGATTAAATATATACTTCCAAGTCTTTCAATTACAAAATCGTCTTCAGTGTGTGCTTTATATGTACCTTAGTCCCTGTGCAATCCTTAGATGGTCATCTCTCCTTTAGCTGTATACTCATCTCCCAATTTCTAACAGGAATAGCTGTACATTTATCAAGTAAAAAGAGCAACTCTATTCAAATTTCAAAGTGAAATTCAGGCATGCAGTCTTGGGAAGTACCATTGCAGTAGAACAAAGTGAGCAACTAGATGCCTTTCTAGGAAAATTAATTTATTAATTTTAGTCATTCAAGCATGTATAAAGCATATAATGGATGAAAATTGTCTATTTATTTTTGTTGACATCATCTGATATATGGCATTCTTGCCCAATGAAATTCATCTTCCTACCCTCAAATCATTATCTGGACATAGAGATATTTATCAGTGTCTTGAGATGGATTAGTACCTGAAGAGATAGAGTAGGAGATTTTTAAAACCATAAATTCACTAACATTTACTGATTCAAATGATGCTACTTGCATGAAAGGCCTGTAGTTACTTGCAACTTAAAATATGACTTCTGTCTTAGTTGACTGTCTGGACAGAAGTTGGGAAATACTTTAGCTAATGAGAGCTAACATTTTCCTCTATTGTTATAAAAGAGTAAACTTTATGAAGTTTTAAGCTGTAGGAATTTATAGGATGCAAATTTTAAGACCCTAAACTATAATGTGTTGCATTTGTGAAATAATCTTCCTGAAAAGGCTCAGATTATGATTCATGCCCATGGACATTTGGGACAAATTTCTGTTTATTGTCAATGGAGTATCTTAATAAATAGATGGTTACAATTGGACAAGGCCTTAGATTTCATCGAGGCTTCTATTCTCCAAACACCCAACGGTGTTCCACTTACACAATTTATTTTCCCACTAACTACTCTGTTTTAAACCTTCATTTCTTAACACACACAAGAACAGCACTTGTCACACAAAGGAGCTAATATAATTAAACCAGATTATGTGCTCCACAAGTAAAATCAGCCATTCATGAAAGCTGGTCACCAGAGGCTATTTCAAACAATGCATATTTCAGAGTAATCTACAGTAATCCCTTCTCTCTACTGATTAGGTTTCCATGAAGTCTTAAGCACATGTGCAAAAAGGAGGCTTATTAAAACCTGATGTGATATTAGAGATTATAATGCAACAGGGTTGGGCTGATTTTAATATCTGAGTCTTCGAAAAGAAAAGCAATCCTCAATTATATTTGTAAACTTAATAAAACATTATGCATACAAAGGTAGATGGTATTTACTTATTAAGGAAAAAATAATGTTATCTGAATTGGGTTTATATATAACATTTGCATATAAAAGTGGGGGAGAAACTAAAACAGTTTTCACTGGTGGATGGATCAGCAAAGCACAGAAATGTAAGTAGTGAGGAGCTTGGATTGATTAGAAAATTTTTTATAAAATTGTGAATCTCTAGTAGATAATTCTTGTATTTTGCTATGGTGAAATGTTACCAAAATGTGTTATATCAGCGTTTGAC
>NW_017732048.1:724848-729878 GCF_001890085.2 Hipposideros armiger | reverse complement strand
GTATAGTAAACCTTTCGTAGTCATAGCTCCCCTTTATTCCAGCCACATGCCTATGAAGCAGGTACTGTTCTTACTCATTTGGAAACAGATTCAGGGACATGAAGGGATCTGTCCCAAATAGCCCAGCGAGGGGGCAGAACTGGGACGCCCTCATGCCAGAATCTTTGTTCTGAACGGTTCTGAGCTTTTCTCTGGAAGTACATACTCACTTGAAAAGATCTCGTCTGCCTGAAAAATTCTAAACTGGCAAAATGGGGAGAAATTTGGGGGGCCAAAGTGGGCATTAGGTGTGGCCGGTGTTTCCAGGCAATCGTTACTATGCCTGACAGTATCTACCCAAGGAGAACAAAACAGGGCATCAGTATTGCAGCCACACACCACGTACAGGCCCCCTTTCACCTTACAAACAGAAGGGGACCCTCGGAGCTCAGTAACACAAAGAGTCGTTGCTGGGTGAGAGAGTGGACTGGCGTGGCTGAACATGAATATTCAAGACCACGAGTCACAACTCCATGAATTCAAGGGTCTCCTCTATTTGTATTTAGCATTGTGTAGTCGCGAGACAACTTGCAATGATTAATTAATCCTTGGTGCCGAGGCAGAAGGTAAAATAATTTGTGCGCAGTCACGCAGTCGGTCATTCTCAGGCTCCAAGTTAGTACCGGAGCGCTGCATTTTCCAGAGACAGAAAGAAGATTGGACTTGACTTTCTGCTTTGTGCCTGTGATCCGAGAGATTCACCCCACAGCCCCTGAAATTTTCTAAAAGGAGGGCAGGTGGCTGACAGCTGTCCTTGACCCACACCCTCATGACATCATCCTCAATACCACCAGTCCATGGAAATCCCTTCCCCCGAGACCCCCGCCCCCACCCCAGCAGGCCTGTTCCCCAGCCTTGAGGAGGCGTCCCCAGAGGAACCCGCCCTGAAGCTTGGCTTCCTGTCTTGCTTGGGGGAGGCGGCACAATCCAGTTAATATATTGCACGTGGCTGCTTGTGGCCGGTTGTACCACCATGTCCTCAAGTGCAATTTTAACTGAGGCAATTCACAGTAATACCTCAATTATCTATCACAGTAGGGGGGAGGAGGGTCTCGAAATGTGCAAATTTCTATGATACCTTACTTTAACTATTTAAAGGCAAGCCCTTAAACAAACAAACAAACAAACAAACAAACAAACAAACAAACAACAGGAACCATTGTAAAGCACAGTGAATTTGCATAAAGGCCTCCCAAAGTGCAGTGGCTTATAACAAAAAAACGATTCTTCCTTCCTGTGTTACATGGTGGCTGCAGGCGGTGGTGGCTGGGCCCTGCTTCTGGCTGTGGCTCTCCAGCACCTTCTCATTCCAGGACTCAGGCTGAGGCAGGACCCTCTGTGAGACCCCCCACCCTCAGGGTGGACACCGGGGGCAGGATTGCTGGTGGAAACTTGGACTGCAGATCAGAGCACCTGGTTGGACATAGCATCCAGCACGCCTGCTTCCGTGCTTCCGTGCCATTGGCCAAAGCAAGCCGCGTGGTGGAGCGCAGGCTGGGGTGGCGGTGTGCTCTGCCCTCTGGAACGCTCTGCACGTCCCACTGCAGGGGGCGGGGAGGGCGCAATGCTGAACTCTGTTCATCTCTGGTGGGGGAGGGGTGGCAATAATTGGGGATTGTCATTTAATCTAGCACATGCACTTTGAAAAATTACGTAGCTCCTCCTCTCCAAAGAATACTGGGAACGATGTCACTGCTTTGTTTTGTTTCATGGCTCTGGGTCATTGCTGTTAATATAAATATTGCCCTTGGCTATCATTCAGACTTTCCTTAAGGAATTCTAGGACAAGGAACGTCGTTTGCCCAGTACACTAATGACTCCGGAACAATACTGTTTAGAATTGCTTATATGGATGCTTTTCATAGTATTGTTTTACCTCCTTTGCCATCAGTTATCAGGTATTTCAGTTATTATCAGTATACTTACCTCACAGAACTCTACCACCTCTCTCTCGTCTAATATGCTAGAGAGATATAGATCCGTGTTTAAAATAAGAGTAGACACGAGGGTCTCTCTCAAGTGCCATCTGTTGGTGGGTTTGGTACATGAACTCTGTGACACGCTGGGTGTGCTTCCCAGGATTAGAAGGCTCCTCCTTGTTTTTGCCTGTGCCTGGCTGGTTAAGGGTGTTAGATAAATGAAGTTAGGGAAGGCTGGGTTTGGGGGTAAGTTCCACAGGAACACCCTGCTTTGCCATTTCCCATATTTAACAGGAATTCTTTCCTAGAGAGTTGACTAAGCGATAAAACTACCCGCCATTCCTCGTTCAATTCCATTGATTTTAAATGCCACACACCTTTAATTCAGCAACCTTTGGTACAGCACCTGTGTAAAGCACTTTGTTAGGCAGTATTGGAGATAATGGAGGAATGAACGAGAAAAGAACCCCGCTTTCAAATAAATAGTCACACACACTGCTACGTATAACATAGTTCCAGATTGTGTTACTAACAGCCCTCTTTGTGAAGGTTGGACAGACAGCACACTTTGAAAGGCCCCAGGGCTCCCTAAAATGTGCACGATACTCACATTGGGTTGATATTACCCTGAATGGCACAGTGGAGTGTGACGGTCATCCTTTTCTAATGAAAACAAACCCCAAAGAGCCATATTAGCCAGTCGAGGTATAGGAAAGTCAAATGTTTCCAACTTGGTTAGCGGACAACTATTTTCTAGCTAGCACTTACCTCCAATATATTTTTAATTATCCTCTGAATGCCTGAGCTTAGTCTGGTAATAATTGAACTGTGAACAAGATATTTCACATGCTTAAGTAGTTTCTTGTATCTGAAATTCTATTAGAATATATGTGTTTTCATGGGTAAAATTACTCCTTTTCTATGTTCACCATCCTCACAGTTCGGGAAAGGCTTTGGCATAACTGACCAAATTTGCTCTTCACAACAACTTCCATAAGTAGGTGTAGCAAGCATCATTATTCTTTCTTCCATCCTCCACAGGGGGTTCAAAAAGCTGAAGCTGAAACTCACTCAGCTCTGACTCTGGGGCTGCTAGCTTTTCCCCTTCATCAATCAATTCTTTTCCACTCCATCTTGCTATGTTGTGAATCATTGCCACTTGGTCAGCCATGGACACAGATGTTAAAAATATGCAGACCAGTATAAGGAACAAATAAGCAAAGAAAAAAGGCATTCACACTAATTACATGCCTTTTCTTTGCTAGTTTTCATCACAACTCAAGCAAACAGTATATTGGTTTTAGGTTTCCTTATTCTTTCTGCACAAACTCACCAACCACTGAAAACAGAAAGAGTAATACTGTCCATAGTGACGGGAGTGGAGTCAGTTAAAGTGTTAATGCTGCTCTCTAAAAATTTTAGTAATACTATTATGTTGATCAGAATACCCTTAATAGAATCTCAGGTTAAAAAACGGGAAAAACAGCTTTTTGATTCAACTATGTGTATGAGATAATTTGGATTAAATAACCTGAGGAAAGCCTTGATGATATGTTGATTTTTAACTATTTAACAGTCTTTTTACAAAAACAGACTAGAAAGTTAGGTTGATGACACTGCTGAAAATACATTCATTTTGTATGTGACACAAAACTCAATAAGAAAGAACCACTTCGTAGGAAGTTAGCACCTTTCTCAGTGGACAGCGGCCAGAAAACTTGTAGTTTTCTAGGTAGGAATGGGGGAGAGGACAGTGGGATGTGCCAGTTATTCCCGGAAATTTACCTCACTTTGCGTCATTGTTTTGCCTGACCATGGGACAGAATGTAAGACCAAAATAGTATTCAATGCAATAATGATAATATACAACTTTTTTTTTTTAAATTGGGGAATTGGGGGATGGGAACAGTGCTGGGGAATTGGGGGAAGGGGAACAGACAAGTTGCTGTCCTTTTGTTCTTCAGTCTNTTTCTTTCCTTGACAATTTAGTCGCTGATTTCTCTCTAGATTTTGAGGGAAATTTCCTTCTAAGAAGAAACACCTTCTTTACCACACTGGGCTTCCTATTTCAGAATACTGGATTCTTTAAAAGAGGTATGCAAGAGAAGAATAATCGTTCCACCATTAAAGGCCCCAAGCTCAAGTAATAATTTATAAGGTAGAACAGGGGTTTGTCATAAACACGTGGGGGTCTGGTTAATTACTCCAGAGTTCCCAATTCAAGGTGGGGACTAAGAAATTGCATTTCTAACAAGTTCCTAGGTGATGCTGACAGTACTGGTCCAGGATAAAGCAATCAACCCACTAGCACTAGCGAAAAGGAAAGAGGATGGAGAGAAACCTGGGGCAGGTACTTCAAGTTTTTTCATGAAGGTTGATCTCTCAGGCTTTTGCATTGGCTGGAGCAGCTGACCATTCACAAGACAAGACTATTGCTATTGCTTGTTATTTCATAGCTGATACAACTTTTGTAAGACCATCTTTTGCAGAGTTGATGGGAAGGCAAACACTCCAACGCACTCAGTCTTCTAGGTGTGGGCAACTGGGAGAGTTTTCCATTGGCGACCATTAAACTTCCCTCAGCAAATACCCAGACATGTTCTTCTGAGCGGCTTTCAAATGACCTCTAGTACTCCCTTTCTAAATATACTCACTCAGTGTCTGAAGAAACTGGGTTCCACAAATCCTTGACGTCCATGAACTAAGGAGTCTGACAGTGGCCCAGCCAAATGGTGAAGCTTGTTACATTTATCAAACAGTTGATATGCACAAAGATAGGTTAATCACATTTTACCTCTTTAGGTGAATTATTCCTGTACATTAAGGGGGTGCACTGAGTTACTTGCTATTGTTTTAATGACGTCTTTCCTCAGTTTTCCAGCTCTGTCCAGCTTTCTCTGTCAATCACTCACTCTGGGCCTTTTACCTCCGGCTATCACCTCCTCGGAGACACCGGTAGACAAACACAGTTGCAGTAAAAGACAAACTCTGACTCAAGTCAACAATCTGATCCAAGATATATATCAACCCACTGTGATGTGCAAGACACAGTAGGTGCTCTGGGGAACCCAC
>NW_017732048.1:716874-720313 GCF_001890085.2 Hipposideros armiger | reverse complement strand
GCTGGCCCGATAATGTACAACATTTAAAAAAAATTTTTGTCTGATGGTGACCACCTATTTTTCTCCAAGTTTATATAATTTCCATTTTCCATTTGTTGAAATGAAAAATTCATGTTTCATTTTATTTATTTATTTTATTTTTAAGACATTTTATTGGGGAACTGTGTTTTTCCAGGACCCATCAGCTCCAAGTCAAGTAGTTGTTTTAATCTAGTTGTGGAGGGTGTTTTTCCAGGAGCCATCAGCTCCAAGTCAAGTAGTTGTCTTCAATCTAGTTGCGAGGGCACAGCTCTTTGGCCCATGTGGGATTCGAACCGGCAACCTTGGTGTTACGAGCCTGCGCTCTAACCACTTGAGCTAACCAGCCACCCCCATTTTTTATTTTTGACTGATGCAAATAGTTTTAAATTATAAGGCAAAGACTGCTCATTGCCTACTTGATTATTCACTACCGTCTTCATTTGTAACAAGATCCCGATTTTGTATGCGGTGGCAATGTAACCAGCTCTAGGTGACACCTCTCTGCTTCTCTCCCAAGTCTATGTGCTCACAGGGGTTAATTCTTTCCAATGAGATGTGATGAGAGGGCTGTGTGAGACTTCTGGGATGCTTCCATAAAAGAGTGTGAGTGGCCATTTGTCACATTGCAACGCTAGAGCTTCAGCAGTCACCTTGGACCATGAAATGCTTTCACTGGTGGGATGTCCCATGGTGGCGCTGAGCAAAAAGAAGCCTGGGTCCTTAGTGACTATTGTCCCAGCGCTGACAGCCTGACTCTGGGTTTCTTTGACTTGAGAGAACAAAACCTTTCTGTGGCTAAGGCACTATTTTTATTTTTGCTGTGTAGTCAAATTCCTAATTGTATCTCCTAACTAACACTCTTGTTTTTTGTTTTTCTTGTTCTACCACCATCCCAGATTTTAAATGTTAGAAAAAAACATGAGCTTTTAAAATCAAACCAGAGGAGTTTGATTTATACTCAGAACAGAAAAAAATAAATAAAACCTGTGGTTAATGAGAGATTTGAAGACATTAAGAACTACACAAATGAAAGTATAATTACAACTTATGATAAGTGCTATGAAATCCATACAGACAAGCGGGAACATGAAATTCTCTCAGGAGGCATTAATCTCCAAACTAATATTTAACTAATATTTAAGCCAGTTTAAGGTTTCTGGGTGCATTAAAGAATGTTAGAAATCTCTCGTTAGCTATGGAAATGAAAAAAACAGATATGGATTCCTCTATCTTTTGGCAATTTCCCGGGATTCAAGGGATTTTATTATGGTATAAATTCCTCTTTAGTTTCTTAAAAAAATAAATAAAATAAGCCTGCAGTCTTTATGTAGACAACCTAACAGTAGTCCGAGTTTTTTTTAAAATCATGAATACTTTCATATAACTAAAGGAAAATAAACCACGTATTTTGAAGATGAATCCATTGAGAATAGTAAATTTAAAAAAAAGTTTCCACAATTAATTGATTATTCCATTCACATTAAAACACTTATAATTGAAGTTTTCTGTTTATTTGTTTGTTTTTTAAATATGTACAAGGAGCTGCTAGGGTTGTTTCTGTAGCCAGGTAGATATCTTGGATGACACATTCAAGGAAGTTCACTTGACTCCAACTTAATGAAGCTTACATCCTTCGTGTACTGATGGAAATGCTGGGAGCATTGGAAGCAGTATTTCTGAATCAGATTGTGCCAGTTTGAGCAGATGAGACAAGAGTGAGAACCCTGCAGGAATTTTCTTGAATGGCTCGAGTGAGCTGCTGGTGACCCACCTTGCTGTCGCAGATGCAACAAGGCAAAAGGCTACCCGAGTTTTCTTGAAAGAGGTTAAATGGTGATCCCCAATGATGGATTTTCATATTTCACACCCAAAAGAGGAATTTCTGTATTTGCAGAAAATTTTGCTTAAAGTATCCTATTATTTTATTACGTAAGTGCAGAATTTTAATGCTGGATACGCAGATGAGAATAAAAACAACCGCTCTGCAGGAATGCTGGGATACGTTTCTCCCTTTACCTGCAGACCTTTCCCCTTCTCACTCTTACAAATATAACTTTAAGTTTTTGGTTGAGAATAGAAATTCTGCCTTTATTTGAATAGCAAGGATTTCTTAAAATATTCAAACTCCTAAAACTCAAGGTCTCTCTGTTTTAAAAGAATGTAGATGATTTGTTTCACAAACATGTCTCAGGTATGTCAGTTACACCTCAAATTAAGATGTTGTAAACTCAAATTAATACAGAAATGTATTACCTGTATTTAGGAGGGGCTAAATCACTGACCCTGAATCCCTGTTTCTCAAAGTGGAGAAAGAACCACCCTCCCCGCCCCATCTTCGCTGTCCTACAACGTCACAGAATGCTCCATTGTGACTGTGTTTGAGCTACATACTGCACTTGATGCAAACCTAATTCAAGGCAGTTTCCTTCCAGTTTCGTGAATATTTTCGCTGAAGCCAGTTCTGTCTCGACTG
This sequence comes from Hipposideros armiger, assembly GCF_001890085.2. NCBI lineage: Eukaryota > Metazoa > Chordata > Mammalia > Chiroptera > Hipposideridae > Hipposideros > Hipposideros armiger. The sequence goes on along the minus strand of NW_017732048.1, from coordinate 717,819 downwards.
AAGGGACTTGCTCAAATGAGCTAACAAATATTTAGAAAGACAGATTTTCTTCATAGGTTCTCCTCCCTTTGAGAACTTTGGGATTCCACGATACCCTGATTACACGAGGCATCTGTGTTTTCAAGCACAGGTTCAGGGGTCACTGTGCTTGCCTTAAAAATGTAACTGTTAGAAGTGGGTATCCTTCCTGTCTACCTCCTCTTCCTTCTCATTTATTACATCTGATTAGAAAATGTCCTGTATTCCCTCACCAGAGCCGAGTCTATATCTCCCCTTCCTTAGAAGAGTAAATACACGTGTATAACAGTGAATCCTCAAAGTCCCTGCATTTCCCTCAGTTCTACTGCCTCAGGTTGTCTGAGTCAAGACATAGATAAAGTTCAGTTATCTTTCCCACTGCCCCAGGGACACCGGGCAGGCCCCGCTGGCATCATGCTTCTCAGAGGAAATGCCAAGTTGCCCTCACCTAGATTAAGGCTGCTCAGCTATGCTGCGGTCTCACAAAGGGTCGTCATTTCAAGTTAAATGCTTTACCTCCATATTTCTGTATAACGTGGATATCCTTTTTATTTGGTTGAATTCAGTGGGAAAGTCATGTATAGACCAGGAGACTTGACCCTTCTTTCTTGCAAATCCTGCCCCTCCATCATTCTCTACCTCCCTTTTCCACACACACACTTTCTGTTTCTTCCCTTCTCTTTTCCCAAATTCGCCTTTTCAGGAATCCTTTAGCTGTGCCATGTAGGTAAGGCTATGAGTTTTTCAGGTTATAGATTCCTATTGAAACGACAGATTGTTTTGGTCCAGATTAATTTGGGCTAGTTTGGAGTGATTCTGACAGAGGTATATGAAAGGCTTGCCATCACCTACTATGTGACAGGTCCCGTGCAAGTTACAAAGAGTGTGTTTCCTCCAGGAACTTATCATTGGTCTTTCATTCGTATA
>NW_017732048.1:712867-714029 GCF_001890085.2 Hipposideros armiger | reverse complement strand
TTTTTTCCGAAAACACTGATAGCTTCCTTACCATCCCCATTCCCTGTCACGGTGTTTGTCATTATCGTAACCGCTAAGAACAAAACTCCCCTAGGCCAGAGAGAACGGTTGACTTTACAACTGAACCTTGCAAATATTTTCTTCTACTCTGTCAGCTGTCTCTTAACTTTCTTTATGGAGTTTTAGGCTATCATGATCTTAATATCACGATAGGGACAGATTGGGGGTAAAAAGGAATACATTCTTTCCAAGTTGTTTGGGTTTGCAATGAATGGCCCAAGGGCCTGAAGAGCTAGCTAGCTTTAACCACTCCCCACAGCCAGATACCACCCTGGTCAACCTGGGATTATAGGTATTAGCGATCAGAGCTCTTCAGTAGCTTTTGCACCAAATCAAGCATGTGGAAGACTGTATTAAATACAGTAAGAGCCAAACAAGTGTTCTTAATCATTTGGCCAACTAGGATTCGAATCCATGATTTTCTTAATATCTGTACCTCCAGATTGATCAATGTGCTCATTTAAATCTGATTTGTATTCACAGTTATTCTAATTGGTCATAAAGCTATGTCTACAGATCATATGGGTCCACTTTCCTCTTGCATTCTGTTTTCTTTCCTTTTTTTTTTTTTTTTAAACTGGAGAACGCATTTAAAGATGATACTATGCATTCTCTCCTTTCAGAGAGTAGTGAAAGCACTAGTTACTTTTTGTTCATGACCAGACTTTCCTAACAGTTAACAGCAAAGTATTTGTTGTTTGGAAAAAAGGAGTTAGTGACCTGTTTTTCACAAAGCTAATGAATGTATTCTATTCATATTGCTGCCCAGTTTTTCTTTCTTTTTTTTTTTTTTAAACAATTGAAGGTTGTTTATTTCCCCCTAAATATTGAAAATTCTTTTAAGGCTCAATGAAGCTTAAAGCTTTCTCATGTATCTGCTTGTTTTGAAACAATTATTTTAAGACATAGAAGTGACTTGTTTCCTTGAAGACCCTTGGGGCAAAGAAAAGGCTTTTCAATGAAAAGATATACAGTGTGAGGTTGTATGATGACCCGAAGAGCAAATCTGTAATCTGAATGGATACTTGTTTCTCATCTAAATGCTACTTGTTTCTCAATGTTCTTTAATGGGGAAGCAGTGACTTCATTAATAGTCCTGCTT
>NW_017732048.1:711003-712087 GCF_001890085.2 Hipposideros armiger | reverse complement strand
TGACTTTGTAAAGCTCAACACTTCCAAAGCAGCATGGGACGATCTAAGAAGAGGGCATAGGCCTGAACTGGGCCTGTTGGTTGACAAGTCGGTTTCAAGGTTTTCAGGTATCCCCCACTTTTTGAAAGTTTGCTTTACGCCACTTTACTTGTACGAAAGACCTACCTTAGTACCTGTTTCCACTAACCAAGAGAAATCCGATGAGGAGTTTCACTCTTACGAAAAAAGGCAAAAAGCAAAAATCGTGTTCCGCGTTTGTTTTGCCGTGAGCCGCTACAGAAGGGCGGGTGGCCCCGCTAAGCTCCTACACTCAGTCTCAGGGTCAGGACACCAGAGGTCAGAGCTGTCTGTGCACCTCTGCGTTTCATCCCAATTTATTTTGTGTATCCGTTAGCAAGATGTGCTCTGTGGTAACTGCTTCTTTGCTTTCTATCATTTTCAGCTTAGGAAAGACTTCACAGGTTTCTACCTTTGGGTAGCATGGGTGGGGAACAATATAGACTGGGGCAGACCTGGATTTAGGTCTCAAATCTGCTTTTTGACCCGAGTGTCCTTAGGCAAGTCCAGTTTTCTTCTCTGTAACATGGGATAATATGCTCCCCTATTACCTCATGTCATTCTTGTGAGGATGAAAGAGTTGGCATGGGTATGAACGTGCTACCAGTCAGCCTGGCACACGGAGGCCCTCGGTAAGGGCCTTCTCCATTTCTTACTCTGCTCCATCCCTTCTCAGCCCCACTTATGCAGGACCAGCAGCTTCAGGCCCTTTGGACAGAAAGTACATCTGTCCAATTTGACATGTTGGTCAAAGAGGACAGAACATGTTCACTTCGTTAAGGGTCAATGCCAGTATCGAGGCTTGGTTAGGTTTTCCTCTTTCTAAGATAAAGGGGCCAGCATACGTTTCCATATTTTAGCAGAATTCATGCCCCTTTCAGTCAGCTAAAGTATTTTCCAAATTGGATGTGCAACCTGAAATACACACGGAAGTCCTATCTGAGAGAACCACTGTGGTTGCGGAAGCTCTCTTGTCTGTTTTCCTCCCTGCCTTCTCCAGCGGATACTACCTCTGTCTCATCAGTAG
>NW_017732048.1:697925-708338 GCF_001890085.2 Hipposideros armiger | reverse complement strand
GGGTCAGGAAAGGGTGGAGTAGAACAGCAGGTGATTTCATCAAAATCTCCCTGAAACTCTGGACTCATTTTTAAGGTCAGGAGGCAATGTGCCAAAGGTCACGTGGGGGCAAAGAAGACTGAAAAGGATTAGAGGGAGCTGGAGGGTGTGCGGTTGGACATAAAGCAGGTACTGGAGGGAGGAAGAAGTGGCCTGGATATATCACATTTTTATTATTTAACTTAAAAACTGTATCCTCTCCAAACTAGCCTTCCTGTAGTTTGTTGCGTCATACTGGGGGTGGGGAGTTTTTAACCAAACTATTTACACATTCACTCTTTTCCATTTTCCTCATCCTTGTTTCTCTCGGCCCCATCCCAGGGAAACACGGGAGGATTTTGTTAGTCAAGTAGCATTTTTCATCATGCACTTTCCCTGCAATCCTAAAGAACAAGACACACACACACATCCCATGTGTCCTCACTACATGGATAGAAACCACACAATGTGAATCTCATTCATTGTTAAGCCTTTAAATCTGTACGGATAATGGTTGTTTATTTTTCATTGACTCTGTCTACCTATCTTTCTGTGAATGTTCTATTTACTTAGGAATGTGCAGAGAAATACATGCGTTGGAGACAACTGCAATTCTTGTTTTTGCGAAACTGCTGTTTTAAGTAAATCAAAACCCTGTGTCTGCTGCGTCCCTAACCTGCCACCAGCCAACGTCTGTCTTGGAGCATCTGGAATGAAGCCTTTGACCCTCTCTGCGGAGCCCTTTGTCTTTCTGACCTCCAGTTCTCTCCTCTTGCTCTGCTGGTCATTCGCCTTGTCTTCTCACTTGCCCCCGATGACATGGCTATTGTAAGGTTTTTGTATTATTCTGGTTCCTACTATAAGGCCTTCTATGGGACAAGCTGCTAGCGAGAGGGTTTTCCCCTGTTATTTTCTCTTGGTGTCTTTTCTGTGTACAGCCAATTTACAGATTGAGAATATGGCCGTAAACTGTTCACATGAAGCTCTGAATACCAGCTACTTTTGCCAATTTACAGATTGAGAATATGGCCGTAAACTGTTCACATGAAGCTCTGAATACCAGCTACTTTTGCACAGGCAACATTGGTTCTAAAGGGTGTTTAGATGATACTCTGCCTGCCTGTGAGGTTACCCCGGGAAAAGCAGGGTCTTTGGGGAACCAGAAGGGGATTTCTCAAGACCATCACTGAGTCACCAGCTGAGATCAAACAAAAGCTGTTCGCACTGGCATTTTATTATTTGTATTTCTACAGTGTTTAAAGTACTTTGGGATTAGTCCTATCTTTCAGACACTTACAAGAGACTGATTTTTTTTTTCTATCTTTCTCATAAAGCAAGTCCTATAACTTGAATGGAGTTCAAGCAGCCTTTCTCTATGAGATTCAGGAAACAAGTATTTTGAAACAGAAGCATTTGTTTTAATGGGTCAATCATCTCAACAGACTAATGAAATAAACTTTAAGAAAAGATAGGTTGATTTGGGGGAACAAAAGTCCATAAATTGAAATTCTCTTTTGCACTAAAACGCAGCCATGGGCCCATGGGAGAAAGTCCTTTATGTTCAAAGAGGGTTGAAGGTGAGCTCTCTGCATGGGTGTTATTTGCACTTCTAGTATCACCACGTGAGGAAAGGAATTACAGTGTACTCAAAACACCTGTTTGGTTACTAGGAAATACCTCTAGCCACCATCTTAAGCATCCCTAAGTTGGCAAGGGTGGGCAGAAGTCTGGCATTTGGGTATGTAGCAATTTGCACTTACAAACTTTACAGTTCTGGGGAGGATATGGCAAATTTGCATTCTTCACGTCTAATCATTGTGCTGAAATATATTCTTCCAAACAACAGAGTTGGAGTTAACATCCACCGAAGAGCTTTCAGAAATGTGTACCGTTCATCGCCCCTTTAACGATGCACCGTCTTTAGAGTCACATCGACAGGGAGATACATCATGCTCCTTCAGCTCCCATGGGGCAGTCTTGTGGTATTTTAGAATGAAGACGACCTGAGAACAGGGCCTGCAGGTCACATGGAACACTACAGCTTCAGTAATGTCACTGACCCCAGAACACTATCCTGCATGTATTAATATCTGTTAAACGAATCAATGATTGACATCTGCCATTTCAGGTGAAGCCCACCAAGTCCACTTCACATAGTATCGGCTGCCTAGGAAGCTTATTGCAATTTATAATACTATTGTTATTTATAGTAAAGTCCTAGCAAGATCTTAATTTTATTCAAAACCCTTGAATGAACGTTCTTTTCGCATTTGAATATTTCTTTTCTCCCACTGACTTCCTTGACAAGTACAAGGAAAAAGGTTTCCTCTGGTTTACTGATTTTTGAAATGAGCCATTAAAATTGTCAAAGATGTTGCTGACCTCAGTTCAGTCGTCAGTTCAAATGGAGACTGCAGCCAAGAACTCAAGAGAAGGCTGACTCAGAAGGCAGCAATGGCATGCTTAGAAAAGATGTGGAAGAGCAAAGATGCTTTATTAGCGACCAAGGCCAAGTTCATCCACACCCTCGTATTCCCGATTACTATGTACAGGTGCGAAGGTTGGACAGTGAAAAGGGCTGGTAAGAAAAAAAATGGACTCAGTTGAAATACGGTGTTGGAGGAGGCTCTATGGATATACCCTGGATTGCCAGAAAGATGAACACGTGGGTCCTAAAGCAAATTAAACCTGAAACATCGCTGGAGGCAAAAATGACGAAATTGAAGCTGTCCTACTTCGGGCACCTCATGAGAAGGCAGGGTTCTTCAGAAAAGACAGTAATGCCGGGAAAAACAGAAGGCAGCAGGAAAGAGGAAGACCAAAGATGAGATGGGTTGACTCCATAAAAGAAGACATAGGCATAAGTCTCCAGGAGCTGAGCAGAGCTGTGAGGACAGGACACTGTGGACGTCACTCATTCATAGGGTCACCAGGAGTTGGAGCCAACTCAATGGCACATAGCACACGTACCTGGTGTCATCCTTGTCATCGCTCGCCACAGACAAAGAGATAATTCATAAACATGAAGAGGAAAATTACTCCAGGGGAATTCTACCTGGCCATCTTTCTCGGTTTGAGTCCAAAGAAAATAGGATTCATTTCCGCTATAAAATTGAACTGACAACAGGATTAACAGTCAAGTGACTTAGTGCCACTGAGCCCTTCCTGAGTATATGTGGGCTCAGGCTGGTACAGAACTTGGCCAAGGTGCTGTTCTTGACATCCAAGAAATTGTTTTCAAACATTCCTATGGCATCAAGAATGGAATATGACTTCACTATGAAAATATAAAAATTTGATCATCTGCTATGAGCCATGACTAGGATAAATAGTATGAATTAATTTTGCTGGCCTAGGGCCGGCCTAGTGGCACACTGGTTGAGTTGGCTTGGGATGTCAGCTCTGAGCAGCAGGACCCCAGTTCGGATCCCACATGAGGGTCAGTGACGCTGCGCCCTCTACAGCTAAGATGGTGAACAACAGCTCAACCTGGAACTGGGCTGCCGGGAGTCATCAGCGATGGTGTAGGCTGCAGTGGGGCTGGCTGGCAGTTGGCATGAGCTTTCGTGAGCTGCTGTGAGTCACCATGAACGGCCGTCCAATGGCCGGTGAGCGACTGCCTCACCCAGGACGAGCACAATGATAATACAAACATGGGCCAGTGAAGCGACGTCCTCCACAACTAGACTGAGGAACAAAGGGACAACAACTTGTCTGTTCCCCTCCCCCAATTCCCCAATAAAATCTTAAAAAAAAAAAAATTTTGGCTGGCCTAAATCCTTTACAGGTGTCATCATCAAAATAAATTCACATCAGAATGAGCTTCTGTCAAAGTAAGGAGAAGATGCAAAGCCATAAAAAGGGATACTAAAGCCACTACTATACATATAAAGTACTACCCATTGTCCTTCAGAGATTTCAGATCTTATTCCCAGGGAAGATATTTGGGTTATTATTGGCATAAAGCAAGCCTGGACCATCTATATTTCAATTGGATTCCTTCTGCTATGCCATTGTTTGACACCTTTCTAAGGACTTTCTTGTTTGTTTCACTACAAAACAAGAAACAGCAAGGTACTGGGCATCCTGACAGTTTCTGATGGGAAAGGGGAAAGAATCTCATTTCGGCAAAATGTCCCTTTATACAAAATGTAATGCTTTATCCAGGTGTGTGTGTGTAACTATCTTTGAATAATATAATTATAGAAAATTGAATGCAATTTTGGATGTATCCATTAAATCAGTGTTATGCTGAAATCTTTCTTAAAGTCTGCCAGCCCTCCACCCTCCCTTCCTTCCTTCCCCTCCTCATCCTTCCATCCCACCATCCCTCCCTTCCTCTGTCTAGTTTGTTCCTTAAATCTGTGTACTTTCTCATTTCTCATCTTATGAAAAAATTAGCTCGTGTTATTATATTACATAGCCTACTAAGTCCACAGTTACCGACTGACCCTAGGACATTACTCCTCATTTCTAAGTGATTTTAGCTCCTGCCTCATGTTCACTGTCTCCAGTATAAACCTGTCTGAATTTTTGTAGGTTTCAAAGCCCATGGGTGTGAGCTCACCAGCACCAGAGGCTCTTCCTTTTTTGGACCCTGGATTGCCTTTTCTGGACCACCTTTCCTCTAATCTCAAGTCCAGTCTAGTCAATCCCCAGCCCTCAGCAGTCCGGGTAACTGCCACCCTTCCTGTCCTCTCAATTTCAGGCATCCTGCCCTCTGATGTTCCTCTCAGTCTTTCCACATGCCAACCCCAGCACTTCTTTGACACAGTAGGGTTCTTCGGGCCCTTGATCCTACCGCTCCTTTACTGGTTCTCATTCCCTTAATGTCCTCACTCCTTTACCAGATTAAATCACACAGTTGGTCATTATAACCAGTCCTTTGTGAATGCTCTCAACTTCCGCCCTCCTCTGTCACTTCTCCATCCTTGCCTTGCACACCACAATCTAGTTCGAGTCCAACTCCTACTCCTGGTCCACTTTACAGCTGCACCTGTGCAACTGAACATGCCTGGGGACAAACACATCACCGCGAATGACCTCATGATCTATTCAGTGCCATGACCCTCAAGGAAGCCCTAAAAGCTGCAAGGCAACATATTTTATTTCCCTAATCCAGCTACTCTTCCATTTTGTCATTTCACACCATCTCCTCGCTCCTCACGCTCACAGCACTCCTCCTTGACCTTCACCCTAGGCAGATAACCTTGGTGAAGTCCAAGGAAAGAGAAGCAATTGGAGAACTTCCGCACACCTCCCCCTTTCTTCCCCCAATCTCTCAGGCTGTTCACCTATCAGCATTTGCTCCCCTATATTCTGCCTTCTCATCTATTTGAGTATGTGCATTATCCATGTTCTCTCTGTCTGAAGTCAATTCTTCCACCTGTGCACTAGGTTCTATTTTTCCCCACTTATCCAAAAATCATATGCCAGCAATGCTCCCCACTTTTGCTCAGATCATCATTTTTTCTCCCCAAATTACCTCATTCCCATCAGCATATAAACATACTCTTATTTCTCCCACATTTCAAAAAATTCTTGACTTAACTTTTCTCATCAGCTACTGCCCCGCTTTCTTTGCTCCCTTTGCAGCAAACTTCTTGGACGATCTGCCATATTTCTGTCTTAGTTTCTCTTCTCCCATCCTTTCTATGCCTACCAGAATCAGGCTTTCTCTCCCTCTACTTCATCAAAGTTGCTCTCATATATGTCACCAATGACTACCAAGCAGAAAAATCCAATAATTAGTTCTCAGTCTTCATCCCACGGGACTTGCCAGCCATAGTTGATCACTCTCTCCTCCTTGAAACCCTGTCTTCACTTGACTTTTAGGAAACCAACAACTCCCTCACCCCCTAGTCTCCCCGCTGCCCCCGACTTAACTGGGCTCTTAATGCCTTCGGCTGACCTCGCCTCTTCTCTTTGACCTCTTAATATTAGAGAACCTCAGAGGCGACTCTTTACTTTTCTCCGTCTCAACTCACACATCCTTGATGATGTCATGCTAACGAGTTCCAAATGCAAATCTCTATTCCCAAATCTAGACTCATCAATCCAACTGCCTACTCAGTATCTCCACTTGGGGGTCTAGACGTCTCAAACTTGGTTTCCAAAACTGAACCCCTGATCTTCCTCCCCAGAACTCTTCCAACTGCAGCCTTTCCAATCTCGATGGTGACTCTATCCTTTCAGTTGCTTGGGCTTTAACCTTCGAAGCATCCTTGAGTCTTCCTCACACACACACACACACACACACACACACACACACACACACACATTCAATCAATCAGGCAATACTGCTGCCTCTATCTTCAAAAATAGCTAACAGTTTTGCTACTTCTGTTGCTACCACCAAATATAAAGCACTCTTCTTTCGGTAGCCTTGTAATAAATCTCTTTTTACCTTTGCCCATCTATGGTCTACTCTCAACAGATAGAGAGCCTTTTGAAATATAAATCAAAACACTCATATACTATTCCTGTGTACAAAATCCCACAATGGCTTCATTTCCATTTGGAGAAATAGCCAAAATCCTTCTCATGGCCTACGGGGCATGTGCTGGCCTATTGTTACTTGTTTGACCTCATTTTCTATCACTCTTTTGTTTATTCACTCCATTTCTGTCTGTCACAATGGCCTCACTGTAGTTCCTCTAATATGTCAGAATAATTGCATATTGGGGCTTTTGCTCTCGCTGTTGTCTCTGTCTGGAATGCTCTTCCTCAAGATATCTGGTTGCTACTTCCTCACTTCTTTCAAATCTTTGTTCTTACCATCTCAAAGAGGCTTTCCTTGTGAATCCTTTTTAACACTGCAACCTACCCTGATTTCGAATTTCACTCTCCTTTTTTTTTGTTTCATGTTGCTATGAACTAATACTTACTAGTTTCTAATATATGATAAATATTTGACTTAATATATATGAAGCTTAGTTTTATTTTCTGCTTCTGCTACTAGAATGCAAACCCCACAAAAGTTGGGATCTCTACCTACTGTGCTCACTGATGTATTCTGAATCCCTCATAACCGGGCTTGGCATGTCAGGGGGTAGGTGCTCAGTGAATATTTGTTGAATTAATGAATGCATATGTAAAGGAAGGAACAAAGGGAAAGGTGAATTAACCTGGTCTCTCTGAGCTATTTACTTGAAAACCCTTTTGTTGAGACTTCAAAAGAAATTCTTTCCCCAAAGTATTAGGCCTGACACTAGAGTCTCTATTATGGAGTCTGTCTGGTTCCCCAATTAGAATGGGTTCCAAGGAGCTGAGCAATTCTCCCCCCAATTTTACTCAAACAAGGTGTTGCTGCACCTCAGCCCCTAGGAACGATTATACACACTCTGGGGACATTAGAATAAGGGCTTTTTGAAAGATTGAACTAGGTGAGGGGCCTCATTTTAGGGTCTGATATAAAATAAAAACTCAGAGCAGGTTCACCTAAAGCTTGGCCAAGTTTCCAGTAAACCTGGCTGCCACTGAAAGAGACCCTAAGCTGATATATCATTTCAAATGGAAACTATGCAAAATCCAATGGCTTCATGTGGTTTCAACCCCAAACCAGGTGGAACCTGAGGCTTTGGCAAAGGTTCACTTTAAATTCCTAACTGGGGAATGTAAACCAAGGGGGTAAATGTTGGAGCAAGGCAAAGTGAAATAAAACCTTTCGTTTTGAACAGCTCTGGAACCACACACTTAAATCACTGCTCTTTAAACGTCATCTCACTCAGGCTTTAAACAAGTACAATCATTATTTTGAAAAATTTCCCTCAATAATGAACGAGTTGTTTTGTTATCCTATATTAGAATTTCAGGGGTCCTTCACTCTCATGTGGAGATCGAATTATTATTTCCATCTGGTAGGTTCTGTAATCAAAGAACAAAGATGAAAAGGTGACTTGCCGAAGGTAGCCAGGAGAATGAACTAACAGATTTGATATCTCATTCATAGTTGAGTTCCTTCACCACAAAAACTGCTGCCTTTCATTGAAAGAAACCAGGAATACAGTAAAAAAAAAAAAAAAAACCACAAAAAGGAGTTTTAAGAATCCTGTGGATCAAATGAGATGAGATATGAAAAGACTGTGTATTTGATAATAACAATATTGTGCAAAGCCTGAACTGACCTATGGAGTAGGAATAATTTATCAGTATTGTGATTTTCATGTGCACACACACGTGTGTGTGTGTGCACATGTGTGTATAGGATTGGAATACTTCTGAATTTTAGGAACTCTTTAAATAATTAGGTAAAAGTATTCATTAATTATAGGAAATGCACCGATACTCAGAGATTTTAAGCATCATAGATTTTTTAAAAATTTTGTAGCTTTCCTTTATTTTATATAGATATTTAAGCATCATAAATTTTTAAGAGGCTTCCATATACCCTATATTCTTCCAGATACAGATATTTCTTATATACAGGTGTTACATTAAGATTGCAGAGAGAAATCTTTAATATGAAAATACAGGACTTCTTCCCTACCTGATTCGTGCAATTTATAGCAATTTGACCATAATTCTTAATTTGTAAGTCTACTTTTTGTTCAGAGGATAAAAGTTAGATAGACTTTTGAAATACCAACTCAATGCGTTTTGCTATTTAAACAAAAAGCCATCAGAGTCCCTTCAAAAGATTAAGGCAAATACTACTGTTGCCTGAAAATGTATAATCCTGGTACATGTTTAGAAGCAGAAATCGCTGAAGGTAGATATTGCATTTGCCAACTTCATGGACTGAATATGAAAAACAGCCACCACTACTTTTAATTCCAGAATGACTTGTTGTTACTGTCCTATAGGTGCCTGAAAACACGTGACCTCTGTTTCAGGATCCTGGCATGTTACAGCTGTAAGAAATGTTAACTAAACTTAACATAGAACTAGTTGACCCTATCACTGATCTCTAGCTTATATGAATTCAGTTGTTTCATAGATTTTCTTCTGTTGCTTAAAAAAGTACACGTTACAGAAGCACTTAGATATTTACATCAGTGTCTCAACTAAATGTAGATATCCTAAATATTGTGGATCAGTTTAACAAGTCAGTCTTTCTTTTGGTTCAACAATATTTATTTTGTCTGCTATGTGCTAAACTCCATGTTAGGCATTGGGCATACAGAGTTGAATGAGATCTTGTCACTGCACTGAAAGGTCTTACTGACCAGTGGGGAGAAAAGAAACAGAAACAAAGTTTGAATACAAATGTGGTGGGACTCTTGTGCCGGTCAAGATGGAGTCACTGATACCACACTAGACCTCCTGCTATAACCAGCCAGAAAACAGTCTGTGAAGCTATCTCAGACATGGGACACCAGGCTGTGATCCCTGAGAGAAGGGACACAATGAGGTATGTCCCAATAGAGACACTTTCTGGAATATGGCACAGACAAGGGAACCCAAATAGAGCTGAGGACAGAGTGCAACTTGGGGACATGGGGTAGAATGTGTGGGGTAGGTTATAAGAGAAGAGAGCAACAAAGAAAAAAAGCTCCAGAAACCTGTAGGGGATCCCCTTGAGTCGCTGGCTGAACACTAAGCTACAGACATGGGGGGTGAGACGCCACAAAGTTGGGCAAAGAACACCTACCGGGGGCTGTAAGATGAACACTTTGCACTACACGTGGCTTGGAGATACTCAAGTTCTGACCAGCCGCAGTGGACAGAAAGAACTCATTGAACACTTGTGAGGCATTCAGTGGAGATCTCAGAAAGGTCAAGCCTTAAGAGCAGGGCTCAGGAGCGGTTGGTTAGCTCAGGGGGTTAGAGCACAGGCTGATAACACCAAGGTTGCCGGCTCAATTCCCACATGGGCCAAGGAGCTGTGCCCTCCACAACTAGATTGAAGACAACCACTTGACTTGGAGCTGATGAGTCTTGGAAAAACACACTGTTTCCCAATACAATTTCTTTAAAAAACAAAAAACAAAAAACAAAAAACGAGTAGGGCTCAACTAGCTCTGATGTGCTTGGTGCACATAAAATCACCTCATTTCAGGCACCCAGCCACCAAGGTGGCTTTTCTTCTGCCTCCATCTTCGTGTTTCTCAGTCATGAGCAGCTGTACCAGTAGGCTTGCCATTGCCTCTGGGTGTTCCTCTGTCCAAAAGACTATGGTCTTTCAGAGTGAACCCTTGTCACAAGCTACTTTTAAGAGACACTGATGTATGGCAACGAGATCTGGGGGATGATTCATTCATTAGTCCATGGAGTCCTTGCGTTTCATAACAGCTCCATATGCATCCACCAATTTTCACTAAACTCTACAAGACAGATGCCAGGCTGCAGGCTCCTGCTTGATATTTAATTATGAGTTTATTTGCATGGGAGCCTTCTAAATATTCAAATACTTAAGCAAATAGGGCCGGCCGAGTGGCGCGATGGTTAAGAACT
>NW_017732048.1:691463-697558 GCF_001890085.2 Hipposideros armiger | reverse complement strand
AAAAAAAAATACTTAAGCAAATAGAAGAAAAACAATGTATACATGATTTTTAAAATATGCCACCAAGGAACTGGCTTGGACCAAAGCATGGATGCCTCCTTTAGGCAAGTCACAAAGCTCAATATTTTTAAACCAGACGTCGCACTGTTGTGGTTTACATTAAAAATAAGCATTTATGGTGCATGGAACTAGCAACGTACTCAGCTAAAAGCAGTAAGAAACGAAAAGATGATATTCCAGTCTCAAAGAGCACACAGTCGAGTGGGAGGCACAGACATGGAAATGCCAGTGGGGTACAAACGAGACCTAAATAAATATGAGCCGTAATTAAAGTACGAAGTCCGTAGGCATGCAAAAGAAGAAATAATCAAATTCTGGCTGCAAGGGAATCAAGGGATATTTCTGAAAGGTTATATATGGCCTTTGAGCTTCTGCTAGAACCTGGAGGAAAGGACGCTCTGGTCCTAGGTAAATGACAGGGCTCAGTCCCTAAAGGCTGTGCTCGAGGGAGCATGAGCAGCCCGGAGCAGAGTGGAGGGGGCCTAGGGGGCCCAGCAGGGATGGGCTGGCAAGTTAGAAAGGGCTAAGTCACGAGTGGGGAAGATGGAGGAGGGGTGCTGTATGCTAAGACAAGATGGGGAAAGAAACGAGTGCTTCTCAGATACATGCCATCTGCGTGGCCCTGGGCTTGGTGCTTTGCACACACCTCTTTCAGTCCCTCACAACAACACTATGAGCTAACAGTTACTCACATTTTACCGAAAGGCAACCCGAGACTCGAAAGGCTACGCATCGTGCCGAATTCAACAAGCTGGTAAATGGCAGAGTGTCTCTTGTCTTTTCACAGTACCATATTTCTCCTCTCATACCGATGGTCCTCGGATGGCTTTATACAGGTTTGCACTTGACACTTTACACAAAGGGCAGCGACTGCACTGTTGTTCATTTAGTGCTATGCTAATGGTCACCTTTAATTTTCACTTGGGAGACGCTGAAGGGAGATGCTGGGGCATACAACACTCGCTCACAAGGCACTTTTTCTGCTCTGTCTTCAATGTAGCACGTACTTGCCAGTGCTTGCCACACTGGCATCACAATAAAGACAGAAAAGTGGAAAAAACAAACCCCAAGCTTATTTTGAAATCCAGCGGCAACATTTGACATGCAATTATATAGAAAATGTCTTTTTAAGAAGTATCAAATATAAGCAGAATGAGTTTTCTCCATTCTGTGAAAAATCTCCAGAATACATATGAAACCTCTCTTCATGAAACTTCTGTTCATCATTCTCTAAGATTATTTTTTCTCTCCTTTCCACAAGGGAATCTTAATAATGGCTCAAATAGAAAAGCGTGGCGCTTTATGGTTGTCGTCCTGGAGCTTTGAAATTATATCACCATTTAAATAGTGATAGCCGTAAAAAAATAATCAAATTCTGGTGGCCTTTGGGAGGTCAAGTGCTGTCACCAGCAAAGGTGATCTTTTCTAGTAGCCTTTAAAGAAATCTAAGTCCATTATCCATAGGCAGTTGACAATAGCATCTGAAATGCAGGTGTGACTTAAAGCCAATCTATTATTTACAAAGCAAGTGCATCAGGCATGGTTTCTTACAATGGGATTCGCCATAATGGGTATGGATAATGGACTTAGACTTCTTTAAAAGCTACTAGACAACATCACCTTTGTTGGTGATAGCACTTGAACTTCTCCCAAAGGCTCCCTAAGGTAGGAACAGCTCTTTTTACATCAACTCTAGCATACATCACTGAGTACGTTCTCAGACACCCACAAAAGCCAATTGTTCAGCTTAATTATTGCCAGGTAGACGCTTGGTCTTACATGAGTCAGGGGGAAAAAAAAATCAATGTTTTGATAGTCAGAATTATTGTCTGTCATTTAGGAATTGGTTGTCACTAGAACACTTATACATATATCGCATACACATGTCATACTATACAAACTGTCTTAATATTTCCATAAACAGAGAGAACGTTCTTCAAACAAAGATGGACTTCCAAATGAGAAATGTAAATTACATTCCTCTCCTTTCACCCAGAAGGGACATCTCAGCACTTACAAACCACTAAGCTGATACTGTACATGACATTCAAAGAAATTCCTCTGTAAGTCGACGCTTGAGGGTGGAAAAAGCAACCAGAAAATTGAAGGTTTCCCTAAGAGAAAGGCAGTCTTGTGACAGGCGCTGACAGTGAGCAGAGTGATGTCAATTTTTTGTCTCTGGTCACTGTCTGGGGGCTGCAGATGATGGCAATTTCTCAATCCATTTTAGTGCATGCCAGGAGACAATCAACAAGATATTATTGTTGATTGCCCATCTCCAGGGAGTGCATCTAACACATCTTTCTTCTAATCATAAAGATTCTTTGGAGTCATTCCTTAGCTGAATCCCAACAACTACAAGTGTTATAATACAGTACATGCTATTTTTTTCACTTCTATGTTTAATGCTTCAGCCAGTAAATAAATTTCATTTTGAAACCTTTCTTAATGCACTGAACACACAGTTCTACTCTGAGTGATTCTTAAGCCTTCCTTCTTTGCAAAGCATTTTTGAATTTTTGCCAATCAAAAATACACATTGGGATTCGTTTACTGGCAGAGATATAAAACTAAAAAAATAATGAGGGAGAAATAAGGTGCTGGGAATAGCGCAGCCTGATGGGAACTAATGATCACCATGCAATACCTTAGCCTTTTAATATTACAACGAGAGCAATAGGTTGCGTTTGAGTGGCTCCACACGTCTGCTCCATCCAAATGGACTTTTGCATTCTTCACTGTAAATTTACAACAGCCCAGTGAGGGAAGTGGGGCAAGTATATTCTCATTTTGTAGAAAGTTATGCCATAAACAAAATGCCTAAAATTGGAACCAACTCTCAGTGCAGAGTTCTTTGGAAAGCAGAATTTTGTGACTGGTTATAGTATGGTCTAGTTATCATCCAGAGAGATATTCGAAACATCTCTACATCCCTTATAGCACGGGATGTGTCTACTCTGAATGGCTGCTAAGTCCTTCTCCCAGGGCCACTGGGTCTTGCTGGGCACCATCCTATGAATTATGAATAAGTTGGCTAGATTTAATCTAGGGTATTCTTACTTTAGGTAGTAAATAAATGCAGTGGAATGCAAAACAATGCATCAAGTATTTCGTGGTAAAACTGTAAAAGCAAATAATTTCTAAATTAATTTTATGGCGAATCCCATTGTAAGAAGCCACACCTAATTTACTTGCTTCGTAAATAATGGATTTGCTTAAAGTAACACCTGCATGTTAGAGGCTATTGTCAACCAGCTATGGATGGTGGACTTAAGTCTACTAGAAAATAAACAGAAAAGAAAATGAAACACAGTCTTGAAAACTTGGGGACTTCTGGTGGTGCTGACCATTTGTTTGGAAATAGTTTGGTTACTTTTGTTTTTATTTTTAAGTAATTATTCTATCTCAAAGGCCCTATAGCCTAATTCCCTTTCATTTAAAAATAAGGGAGGCAGAAATCACTGAAGTCCATGTTAGAATTTGCCCCCCAAAAAAGGCTCGTTCAAAATGTGCCTCTTTCCATTTTGATAGCCACAAGCCAC
This sequence comes from Hipposideros armiger, assembly GCF_001890085.2. NCBI lineage: Eukaryota > Metazoa > Chordata > Mammalia > Chiroptera > Hipposideridae > Hipposideros > Hipposideros armiger. The sequence goes on along the minus strand of NW_017732048.1, from coordinate 693,956 downwards.
AGCAGCTTTCAACACATTTGTCACCCATATGTCACCACTTCCCCTTCACCCTAGATTACCACATAAAATCCCCTAGAAGTTAGAGCAAAATCATAAAACCCATATGAAGTCCCACTGTGATCGAATTTTGTTTTTACATGTTTGTGTAGTCTACAAGAGAGAGAAAGACCTTGCCCCTGAACATATGCATGTGTGTCTGAAGACCAGTGGTTTACCAAAATGGAACACTGAGTTTTGCACATTCCCTAAACTGCAGATGCCAATGTAAAAAGCCCACAGTGTTCCAGTTTTATGACAAATACTCACACAGCAAAACTAGCCTTAAAAAAGCCTCAGTCAATGACTTACTTGTCTTAAGCCCTATTAATGCAATGACAACTGAATCTTAATAACAGGATTTGATCCTAACGCCTAATTATTCCAGAGATGACTTCTTAGAAAAAACTAACCTTCATTTGTAATGGTGATGCATGCCTTCTTGTGAAATCTAAGTAGATGAATGAGGTGAAATTAGGTCGCCATTGCGAGAAGGAGCCTAAAATTGAATATGTCTGCCCCCAGGGGCTCCAGGAACGCAATATCAACACAGATCAAATGCTTTCTATGCGAGCAGAATTAATCAGTCCTAAAAAACACTCTAACATGGTACAAGGCAGTATTTTTTCCAGGAAGTGCCAACTTTCTACTGAGAAATATATTCCATCTGAACTTCAGATTGCCATTTAAAATTATCCTGCAAAAAGAAAAAAATGCACGAATTGAAAACATCTGGCCTGCTATTGAGTTATGCATTCTGCTTCTAGAAATTCGCTGTGTTGTAAGAATCTGGACACTTTTTCTATCCTAAACTGTGGCTTAATGATCATAAACAAATGTCGGGAACCTAGGGGAGGACATCTCAGCACTTGGTGGAATGACTGTGCCCTTCATATCTGCCCAAAAGATGTCTTGGGGGGTATGTTAATGGGAACAGGGCCTTTAGACCCTTCCTAAAAAGCAATCTCTTGTAACACTTACGGTTCTGGGCATAGAACGAGACCATTGTGTGTGACCTGATTTCATTTCAGTGACTGTCCCAGTAAAGAATGACATCATCCCATTCTCTTTTCTTGGTCTTCACTTGTGACTGTCCTGGTCCCCCAGCCCCCACCCTCATCATAATTAAACTGCTGACTCCCTCCTTCCCGTTCCCCACCCATCATCTCCAGGAGAATAGCTATTTTCCTCTTCACTTCCTGCCTGAATATATTACTATGGCAAGAGCAAAGGGTTTTCCTCTGGTCGCTCAACATCCCTGGAGTTTGCTTCCTCACCGTATTAGACAAAGCACTATTCTGTTGGCAGCCAAAGCATACTGAGAGAGCCATCTGCTGGGACAGGTCCCAGTCAGATGGGAAAGGAGACAAGCCAGCTAAAGGCGGCACAGCCCAACGGAGAACAATGCTTCTCATCCCATTGGAGCTTGGGGTTTTCTTTAAACACAAACTAGTTGGCTCTGCGGATGTATTGTCTAAACAGTTCCATTTAACTATGTCTGGACAAGCGCACAGATGCGCACGCTTGTGCACACCAAAGCTTGCTCTATCACTTAGAGTTGTATTGCAGGCTCACATGTGAAAGTATTCAGTTTCAGAGGGTAGAGAGGATGAGGTAGAAGAAGACGCCAGTTTAAAAACTGGCATCAGAATGCAACCCAATAGAACGGCTGTGTGCAGGAAGGCACTGACTGCGTTATGTTTTTTTTTTTTTTTTAAGATAAAGAGTGTTATCTTTATCTTTTACAGGAGAAAAGCAAAATCAACTTATATGTCCCACATCAAATTATATGTCCTGTATTCATATGCACAAATTTAAACTATGAACTATGCAGACAATGAAGAAATCGTCAACTGCTTTGTTATAAAATTAAATGAAAAGAGTCCAAATAAAACTATACGTTCTCGGGCCGGCCGAGTGGCGCGATGGTTAAGAACTGGCCTGGGACGCCGGAGGGCCCCGGTTCGGATCCCACATATGAGGGCCAGTGACACTGCCCTCCACAGCTGAGAGGCTGAGCAGCGGCTCAACCTGGAGCTGGGCTGCCGTGGGTCGCCGGCGACGGCGTGGGCTGCGGTCCCTGTGGCGGTGGATTGCCATGGGCTGCCGTGTGTGGCCAGCAGCCAGCGTGAGCGGCCAGCAGCCGCAGTGAGCGGCCGTCCGGAGGCCGGCGACTGAGCTGCCTCGCCAGAGAAGGGCGCAATGATGGTGCCAACTTGGGCCAGTGAAGCAACATCCTCCACAACTAGATTGAAGAACAAAAACGACAGCAACTTGTCTGTTCCCCTTTCCCCAATTCCCCAGCACTGTTCCCATCCCCCCAATTCCCCAATAAAAATCTAAAAAAAAAACACAAAAAAAAACAAAACTATACGTTCTCCAAGCTTCCAATGATGTAAAAAATTAGGTAGTACCATCTGAAACTGCTGCTTTTGAAGGTCAAAAATCAGTCAAATA
>NW_017732048.1:680516-691158 GCF_001890085.2 Hipposideros armiger | reverse complement strand
ACAAAACTATACGTTCTCCAAGCTTCCAATGATGTAAAAAATTAGGTAGTACCATCTGAAACTGCTGCTTTTGAAGGTCAAAAATCAGTCAAATATATATATATATATATATATATATATATATATATATATATATATATATATATATATATATATATATATATATATATATAAAGTTCCAGGGAGGCACAACCAAAGGCTTATGATGAAATTTTCCATCCCAAATAGGCATCAACAGGGCTAGGAAAGGTCTTAATTTCCTTACAAACAGTGTAGCTGCTGTCCTGAGTTATCCCATCTGTGTACACCAAACCTTGTCTGACAGGGCAGTGTTTGAGTCCAGAAGGTACAATAGCAGCCATTCAGATTTTGGCAGGTGTATTTCAAACTGCAAACTCAGCTCCACAAAAAAATGGCAGTCTGTTCCGCAGATGTGAACATTTTTGACAAGAACCCTGAGTCTCCCCCAAGCTGTGAAATTTAATTGTCCTTTTGGTGTCTTATTAGATGTGAATATAACCTATCTCTCCTTGGAAGAAGGGAGGATCTTTTGGCAATCGAACAGTCAGGAGGTACTTGGGCAGCTCCTGAAATTTACTTATAACATCTCCTGGGTCTGCTTTTCGAGTTATGTATTTTGGAGGTGAGGCCAAGTTCAGTGAATGGCAGGTAAGCAGTTTTTAAAGCTGGAAAAATATTAAATGAAAGAACTTTATACTCAGATGACAGGAACAGAGAGGCAATCAAACACGCACAGGGCAGCATTTTGAAGTCCTAAGGCCCGTTAATTTGGTCCTTATTTTATAAACCTGACTATCTGAGAATGCACAAAAAGGACGAATTTCGTTCTACAACATTTACCAGATGGGAGGATTGTGGATCTATGACTATGGGTGTGGTGGTGGGAAGTGACTCAACTACCTATCTAATCCAGCTCAAACGACAGGTGAGGAGGGGCAGAGATCTCTGAAGCTGGCAGCTGGTCATGCTTTAAATTTTCTTGTGCAAAGACAGAAAAAACAGACTGCAGCCTGCTCTCATAGGGGCTTCACAGATTTTTTAAAGAAATAAGTGTCATGTGTGTTAAATTTGAGAAAGTGATTCTAACTCGATCCAATATTAGAGTAAACATACTTTTATTTTCTCGTAATGAGGGTATGCTGGGAAATGAAAAGGATATCATGCTTAAAGTGGTGAAACTACCCACTAAGGGGGGGGAAAAGTGTGAAATGGAAGAATAGTGGACAGATAATAAACAACATGGCATCCCAGAAAAGTGACCCCTCCATACACAAAAGAAACAAAGACAGACGGCTTTGTAAAATCAGGTCTTCAGTGACCTCTTGGGAAGATGTAGGGAGAGTTCCAGTACTAAGGGTTTTCCAGCCTCTTCTACACTTAATTTTGAATGGCATAATCCTGAACACCAACCTCTTTCTTCCCTACAGAAAAACAACAGTGATGCATTGGGCTAGAGGAAAACTGACTCCAGAAGATGAAGAAGTCTTAAGAAGTCACAGTTCTACTGTGTATTGAACTTTTATTTTATTTTATTAAACTAAACAGATATCTTTCTTTCTTTGTTTCTGCTTTGGAATATTTTCCTCCCCTGTTTAAAAATTTGAAGTAAGGAGACCTAAACTTCAACTTGTCTTCTCTCACTGTTGATTGAGCTCCTGGATAACCAGCACCTGATTCATCACTGGTGATACCATAGACCACCTACAGACAAAGTCTGAGAATTATGAAAACACTGCCAATGATCAAGGCTTCATGTCAAGGAACTAACCCCAGTCTCCCATATACTTCCAGCCATTTCCCATCTTCATTTGCCATTTGTAGTAGGAAGACAAGATGTTTAATTCCATAAGTGTTAGAAAAAGAAGTTGGATAAATCCTCGCAAGAAAAACCTGAAATTCAGGCCAGACTTGTTGAAGGTTTTGTTTTGTTTTGCTGTGTGAGGTTCATGAACTTTTTGGTGATTAGAGGACTTTTTCAAAGCCAGCGTGGGCCAACACAAGGCTTAGAATGAAATCAAGCAAAGGGCTAAGATTTTAAAGAGCTGCAATTTGAAATCAAGAGGAACCCAAGAGTTTCCACAGCATTAGTTCCGGTTGGGGGTGGATGGAAACAACTTTCAATGTTGACACTTGAGAAAAGACGCATGGGGTGGACACTCATATGAATCAACCGCCCTACGAATGTTTATACAACCAGGGTTTATTGATGAAGTGGGTCTCCGTAAGTGTCCCCAGTCCCACAACCCTCTTTGCACTAATATTTACATGGCCATGGCAAGAAACTGTGAAGGCAAGCTGTGAATGAGACAAGTGACATCTGTACAGCTTCCTGAGACTGTGGATGACGAGGCCTAGCTGGCCTGCCATTCACGTCCCTCCTGACCAGCTCATGACATGTTAATAAAGTTATACGATTCTCCATAAAATGCCCATTTTTCAGATGCTTCTTATACCATTTCTGAAGACTAATTTCATGAAATGGCTCTGCCCCATTAAGGCCTCTTTTGGCTCTGCGCCAAAGAGAATGAGATGACAAGAAGGTATAAGACTATCAACACCTCAATTTCATACAATTCCCCATCCGTGAAATGTTCCCCTCCTCAAGTGACATGGAGTGCTCAGGTCTAATTAGTGCCTTGGTTCAGTTAATCAAGAGATAAATACATATTTGATATGAGTACCTTTGAAGATTTTCTGCAATTACTCTGTCTTGGAGAACCTGCATGTCATTTGCCAAATTCACCTTCTTCAGATGACGGTGGGTGGCCGTTGGCACCTACAATGGAGAAAAGCAAACTGCCATCAGTTGCGTTTTATCAGTGATTTATCTCTCAGATGTTGCCCTTTCATAATTTCAAAGGATGACATCATTAGGAATAATATTCCCTAAATATTCATCTAGACTGATTTTCTTATGATCACTCTCAAGAGACCTTGAAGCATTATGGGTAATTCAGTCCTTCTGTAGAAGTTTCCATTTAACTTTTCATCAACGGAAAGACTTTCCATTAGATTCATTTCATATTATTTATTCTTTGACTGGATTTCATAAAACCAGTGAAGAAGAGTTTCTTTTCAAAAGTTTACAAAATGTTTCAAGTTTAAAAGTTAAGTGATGTTTCATTTTAGGTTATGAGATCTATTTTAAAGGACAATGTGCTGAATCTTAAAATCTTCGAAAGTTCCTGTAAGCTATTTTATTTGACTAGTGGCAAAGCAAGCATTTACAAGCAGTTAAATTTGTTTCTATTTTGCACTTGTGACAGTTGAAAAATGTGACTAAAATCATTTTAGATGCTTTGAACAAGAGAAAACACCTGTTTTAATGCATTAAGCATTTGATAAAGCAATCTTGCTGCCACGAATAACATTTTAACATAGACATGCTATATATAAGTATGGATATGAAACATAACACGTAAGAGGACATATAAAATGTATTTTATTATAAGGAAATACAAGATATAACAATAGGAAAATGACAAACACTAACAACTCAAAATTTCCTTTACATTTAAAAAGTATTTCTCTTGCCCATGTAAATATGAAGCATTTCATTTGGAGCCTTTTCCCCTCTTCCCTGATGAATACAGCTGTATGTTGGTATCCACAGAGGGGAATCTCAGAGGTAATGGGTGGAGAGTATTTCCCTCAATACAATAGACCTGGAATCTCTTCTTGTTCTGAAATGGCCCTGATGATTCAGGGTAAATGTGGGCAGTCTGAGGTCCTTCCCTCTGTTCTAGAAGCTTTGCTCTTACTGGGAGATTGCTGCAGCAGAACCTCCTGGAGCTGGCCTGTTGCTGCAGGCCTCTGTCTTCCTCCCACATCACCCTTCTATCTCTTTCCATTCCCAGCAGATCCACCCATTTACGCCACCCTCTGTAATCGGCATGCCCAACCCACGTGGCCTTTGATCACACCCCTGTGCTCCTCTCGGGGGAATTGATGAGTTCTAGGAGAACTTTCATTTTCTCCATGTCCATGTCTCTGATAATGCTACACATTATTATAAGCATCACGTAGCTGTCCACTTTTTTTTTCTTTTAATTATTTTTTATTATGAAATACACATTTTTTAGAATTAGTTTCAGCTGTACAACACAGTGCAATAGTTATATTTTTTACCCCTCGAAGTGACAACCCCCCTTCCCCAATCTGCTGCCCCACTTCCCCCCAATATCATACATATCTATTACAATTCCCTTGACTCCACTCCCATACTATACTCCACGTGCCATGACTATATATATATATATATATATATATATGTATATATATATATATTCACTTATAGTTGACATACAATATTATACAACATCAGCTTCAGGTGAGCTGTCTACTTTTTAACATGTCCCAGAAGGATATATAAATGTTTATATTTATGGTTAGGCATGGTATCTCATGATCTCCTGAAGTACAAGTTTACATTTGAGTGTGAGGCTATACACATCTGACTGTGGTCAGGCTGGCACAGCCCAATGTTAAAATAACAGCGCCCTTTCTGCAATTATCCTGAATCTTCTACAGGTAGCAGTGGACCCTAGATTTAGATGCCTGAATTCCAGGCCACAGCATTCATTGGCTACGTGACCTTGAACAAGTTACTTAATTTCTCTGTGCCTCAGTAACCTCCCCTGAAAACTGGCGATTAAAAATAATACCGACCCCACAGGGTCAATGTGAGGTTCATGTGCAAACTAAACATTGGCAATCATTATTACTTGGGTTGGGGTTTTTTTTTAGCCAGTAGTAAATATACAACTTTCCTTGCAGTGGTAATTTCCAATCAAAAGAGATTTTCATGGAATGAGATCAGAGTTTTCATAAATCTTATAAACAGAGACTTTGATTTGTCATCATTAAAATGATAATGGATGGGAGGATAATATAATAATTTAATTGCGATAGGCTATTGATGAAAGAACAGAGGCAGCCTAAATACCTGCTCGATAGGTGTATACTTGTAAGAGTCAAATTCTTCCTACTGTGCTGTAAGGTTTTGCCAGAATAGAGTAAGGTGACAGGATGACTGAGCCATCAGTTCCCAGCTCCATAATCTCAGCCCCTTTCTTCCTTTATATGGGCCAACTTGTGACAATTCATTATAAAGAGGCATAGCAATAAACGTGCAATAGAAATTTTTCATTAAAATTTTTAAAATATAATTTCATCAAGGAACACTGGCTTAAAACAAATTTATTGTTTAATTTCAGCAAAACATCATCTAACAAATAAAATTAATATTATTAAATGGAGTGTCATTGGTTTATGGTTTTGTTTATATTTAATTAGCAATTGATTTTAGATTTTCAATAAAATAAATATAATGATATTATGGTAGATTTGTCGCTATGTAAATATAACTCAAGTCATTTATACCTAGGTTTTGGGGGTACTTATTTCAGTCACAGTTTAGTAGATAATAATGTAAGTCAGCACTGGGGGCTCCCTGGTCCATTGGTCGGGGTCCAGTGCTGCTGGGGAACAGCCAGCAGTCAGCCTGGCTTCCTCGGGGTCCCACCCATGACATTCTCTCTAGCTTTGTTTCTGCTGTTCTTCACCTAGAAAAGCCCCCAGTTATTCCGTCAACATCTTCAAATTCTAAGCACCCTGCTGGGATCAGGGGAATTTCCATTTCCTGACAACCCCAATTCCATCCATCTCTCTCACTAGAACGCCTACAAAACTTCAAATCTGTGCCACTCAACGTCACACTTCGTTATATAGTCTCCACTGCCTGTCACTGCTGCCTGCACGGGGAAGGTAGGTCTCAGCTCTCTGGGCAGGTCTTAGGATTCCTCCACGTGAGGGTTGTACGTTGGTCGGACTCTGTCTACATCTTAAACTCTCATTATAACGTCCCGCTCCTGCTGTGACCACCATTCACCGACTGGGCATCGCAATCTAGTCAGGACCTGAAGCACATCGTGGTCCTTGGTTTGTTCTGGAGTCATATTCAAGTTTGGCCCAAAATACGTAATCTGAGACCCTGGATGCAAGATTCCTGAAGCAAGGATAAATGGTTGGCCTGTAGTCCTGAAGCTGGGCCATACAAACTTGAATGGATCAGGGGACCACTGGCCTAGTTCTGGGTCAATTTATCCTTTCTTTTTCTTAAGCCAGACCTATGATAATTTCTGTAAGCAATGACTCAGCATAAGACTCAGAAGTGTGTGTGTGTGTGTGTGTGTGCGTGTGTGTGTGTTTGGGGGAGAGGGAGGGAGGGAGGGAGGGAGGGAGAGAGAGAGAGAGACAGAGAGATCATAGAAGTCCCAGTTTTTCTATTGCTAAAATAGAATATAAGATTGGAAGCCCTCCCAAATCCCTCCTGCTCTAAAATTCTATAACATGTTGGCACGTAGGTCCATTAATTTGACATTAACATCCACAAATAAGTGTGGGTGTACGCCAGCATTTCACCTGCTGGTAATATAGCGGAAAGTTAAGCTTGACGGTTTAAGAGCTGCACTTTAAAAGTTTGGTTTGGCGCCTCTCTCTGTATTAGTGTTGCTGCACTTCGCACTTGCAAATCCATGCTATAAAGCAAGCAGACACTGAACTTCACTCTCTTGGCATTCTCAGCTGCTCAGAAACTGAGCTGCATTTCCTGGCTCTCCAACTTCATAAACTCATCAGATTTTGCTGCAGAGCAATGTCACTAACATAACAGTCCTCAGTGGAAAACACTAGCACCATTCAGAGCGAAATGCTGAACCAGGAACTGATATTTTTAAACTGTGAATTGGAGGCATTTTTCTGTACTGTACACATATATACATTAAGATAGATATGTATGGTAAAAAGTTTATGTTTCTTAGGCTGTTGTCCTTCAATTGTCTCTTAAAAGTGGCTTTATTCTTGTTGTGTCCTTGAGCCCTTTGCCTGGGAAAGTAAGAACCAGTTCCAAACTGCTTTTCCCCAAGGAGTTGTTGGAAGGCCCAAAATGTCCTCGTTAGAAAATTTGCACTGAACCACACAAATCTTGCCGTTGTGGATGGCGCATGCGTGTGGGACTCTTACTTCATGCACAATGACATGAGACCAGAAAACACGCGAGCAGGACGCCAAACCCAAGAGAGGCTGGGGAGCATGCAATTTTCCGCGGAGCTCAGAAACAAAGCAAAATGCAGAAGTATTCTGAACTCAGGTGTCTGGGGGATTGCACAGCTGCACCCTATCTACTCTTCAAACACAGCATAGGCGAGCACAGTGGCTCAGGCAGCACCCAGCCTGGCAGAAATCATTATGTCTGCAAACCCCAACATATTGTGACGTTGCAGCACTGGTTTAGGATGCCAAGACTTTCAACCTAGAAGTTGAATGGTCAGCACCATCTATGGAAGCTCGGTATAGTCTTAATGCTTTCAGTTGTACTAATGGGAATGCCCCCAGGATATCGTGCTCTTTTAAATAATAAACTTTCCCATGATGCAAACTCATTTATTCTAAAGTACATATTTGGTGGCTATTTTATACACTGAGATAGTAACAGTTCCTTTCTGGGACTCTTTTTTTTTTTTTTCTCCTAGAGGGAGCATTTTAGAAAAATTAGAAGACTTTTTTATCATTTCAAAAGCCAAAGTTGATTTCTGAAGCTTGGGGAATTTTGAATTGAGCCACCAGAAACCAGATGGAGTTCAGATTATAACCAAATACCATCGTTTTTCCTCCCTTTTTATCCAAATACTAACTTTCTGATGAGTGATGAAACTCTATATTTACAGGTAGAAATAAGGTTCTTAAATCTTTTTAAATGTGGTGATACAGCTTTACCTATCAGAAAGAAATATTATACGACATTTTGAGCCTAGCCATGAAGTCTGGGGCTAAGCCCATTTCGTAATAAGTGGTATTTGCTCTGCTGTGTTTAGGTGGGGTAAGAACTCTGAACTCCAGGAAATCCGATAGAAACTTTGCCATACAAGATTAAGTGCTAAGGGGAGATAGGGTGAAAGGGTATAAGAAAACTAAGGTTATCAAGTAATCAGACCTCAAAGATTTAAAAAGTCACAGCTTCCTGTCTGCTAATCAGATTGTTTTCTATTCATTCTAAATGTTAAAATTCTTCCACTTGTCATTTTTTAAAAATTCGCAAATGTTACCCAACCCTCCTTTCCAATTTTGCACCACTCAAGCATATGGGAAAAACTTCCTGCTCACACGAAGAAGGAAATGGTTGTAAGCTAAGTAATGGTTAAGAAATCACCTCTTTTGTTTTAGTCTTAGAAATCACCTCCTTTCCTCTCGTCTCTCAGTGAGTTCCCCAATTCAAGGGAAGTGAAAAAGCCCATGAAGGAAAGGGCTGCTTCTCGGTGAATACATATTCATTCTTCATAAATGAGTATTCTACTAGCCCAGAGATCTTTTTTCCTAGTCTCTGCTTTCTGAAGGCTCAGAGGAAGTAAAAGTGACTCTTCTGAGGGTATACATAGCTATTGGCAGGACTATCCCAGACAGGGCCTTCCTGTTGAAAAGTTAATGGGAAGATCATCTACTCAACAGCAGGAATACAAGGCAAAAAGCTCAGAGCCCAGTGAGCTCAGATATTGACATTTCTTGGGGGCACTGAACATAATAGGGAGAGCCCAGACTTTGTTTCTCTTTAAACTGTCCAAGAAAAATCTGGCACTTGTGCATATTTTTATAAACGTCTTTTGGTTTTTACTCAGTGTTGCAATCTAACCTCTTACTGACATCTCAACCCAGCATTACCCCAATGAACTCAGTTTTCCTCTGTACACTTGTTCTTCCTCTTCCTTTATGGTTTTCCATGTCAGCTACCCAGTTGTCCAAGCCCGAGCCTAATATTATAGACACTTCTTTTTTCTTTATTCCATTCATTCAGTCCCCAAGATGATGATGTTTTACCTTCTCAATACGTCTGGATCGGTGCCTTATTTTCACTTGTTACCTGACAGTCCTCTTTTAATTGGTCTCCTAATTCATAGTATTGTCACCCTCAGGCCTATGGCATACTGTATTTTTTTTTTTTTAGCTGAGCCATCCTGCCACCTGTTGGCAGCTCAGCGGCAGCTCAGCTCGGGCCGGGCATCGAACCGCTGTTGCTCAGAGCTCAAACTCTTGAGCGAGCTCTTAACCAACTGAGCCACTCGGCCGGCCCCTATGGCATACTGGATGCCACATGATCTAGATAAAAAAAAAAAAATCCCTAAAACATCGATCACATCTACTCTCTACCTTCTCAACCTCCTTCAAAGTCCTCCCTTGGGTGGGCCGAGTGGCTCAGTTGGTTAAGAGTTAGCTTAAGAGTGTGAGCTCTGAGCAACAGGGCCGCCAGTTCGATTCCCACAGGGGCCAGTGAGGTGCGCCACAGCTGAGCTACGCCCATCCGCAACTAAGACTGAACACGGCACCTTGAGCTGAGCTGCCGTGAGCTGCTGATGGGCAGCCCGATGGCTCAGTGGTTAGAGCGTGCACTCTTAGCAACAAGGTTGCCATTTCGACTCCTGCATGGGATGGTGGGTTACAGCCACCCACAACTAAGACTGAACACCGCACCTTGAGCTGAGTGGCCGCAAGCTGCTGACGGGCGGCCGGATGACGACTGGACTTGGAGCTGAGCTAGCTGCGCCCTCCACAACTAAGACTGAAGGACAACAACTTGGCTGTTCCCTTCCCCAATTCCCCAGCACTGTTCCCCATCCCCAATTCCCCAACACTGTTCCCCTTCCCCAATTCCCCAATAAAATCTTAAAAAAAAAAGTCCTCCCTTGTCTCCCCATTGAGTAAAGAGTGACCCTGAAAGTGCCAGGCCTGGGTGAGTTAAGGAGCTTGTGGTAAAATGCTTCCATCATTGATACGGGTCTGCTACAATCAAATGAGAAACATAGCCTATTGAACCAAACAATGTCCTAGCGATGGCGCTGACTTACATTTCAGACCAAGCTTTTTATTTTGATGTGAACCTATAAAACAGACATTTTGTGGATCATGAGCTGGTCCATGCATGTGTTTGAGTTTCACTAGAGTAATAAGTCCAAACACCTCAGCATTAAGCATCAGAACACCCAAGATTGGGCCCCCCTGATGAAATCTCCAGCTCCCCTGGATTCAATACCTAGAGCACCAGTTCCTGCCCCCCAGGCTGTCTCACACCTGCTCTCCAAAGCTCTTCCCTTCTGGAAAGTCCTTCCATACGCCTGCTGATCCTTTCAAAGGCATGCAATCAACCTCACCTTTGTAAAAGTTCCTTTGACTTTCACCAGGAGAGATAATTCCCCTCTGGCCTCAATTCTTTCACTTAATTTTGAACACACTTCTATTTTTGCAGGTATTAAACTGTTAAGAAAATTATCTGTTGATTTGGTCTGTCTCTTCAGACTATGAACTCTTTCAGGGCAGGGTATTAATCTTATTCACCTTTGAATAACTAGCGTTTAGCATAGCATGCAATACATAGTAAGTAGATGCTCAGTAAATGAAGGAATTGAATAAAAAATGGAAAACCCTAACATTGACTGAAACACTGCTGTGTTTCAGACACTGTGCTATTTATTTTACACATATTCTTTCCTTTTAGTCTTTTCAACAATCCTCTCCTTGGGGTAAACAGTGTTAGTTTTATTTTATAAATGTGAAATCTGAGGCTAAAAATCTT
>NW_017732048.1:675626-679801 GCF_001890085.2 Hipposideros armiger | reverse complement strand
ATTTTATTATGTTTCCCATGTTTGTTGGATAAGTAATGAATAAATAACTCTATTGCATTCTGCAATTATACAGGAAATCTTTCCACTTGGTCCATTTTGGATATGATACTACCATGTAAGATACTGAGTATTAGATAGACACAGCAAATGGAAGAGTTCAGGATAATTAAATAAATATACACACACTTATACATACAAGTTACATGTGGTTCGCACAACTGAGGAAGACAATGAAATTCAGTGGATTAATCAGAGCACTTATGTCACTAAAAGTGAGAGGTCTTATTTTTCTACATGATTACCCGATTATATTTCTTTGATTCCTTACCTGAAATAAAGATGGTAAGTTTGTATATCTCAAAGTGCACAAGTTATAATTGTGGCTTTATAAATGCAAATTGCACAGCTACCCAAAACAGAACTTTATTTCCTGGGCTTGTTCAATTAGCAAGTCATACTTTCTAAGTGCGCAGAAATCGTCCCTTTCTCAGTACTACTCTAGAGTTTTAAATTCCCCTTTTACTGAAAGGCAATTTCTCCAAGCAGCGGGCATCATCCCTGAGAAACATACTCGGTTAATTCAGCGTTCTTTACAGAAACCTAGTTTAATAACAGAGCTTGGGGTTTTGCCAAGTCCACGTTCCTTTAATAGTTACATCCTTGAGCTATGCAGTGCAAAACTTCACAATTCACAGATCCACTACAGTTAGTGTTTTATAGAGTTTACACAAGCCGGCGCACGTTTCAAGCCTACACGGAAAGATGGCATTTATTTCACAGTGTGAAAAGAAACTTCCAGCAGTTATATCTGTCTGAAATGGTGAGCACGAAAGCAGAGAAACTAAAAAAATCAAAGTTGCTGCGTGGTTTCCGGCTCCTAACAAGCCAGGTGCTCTCTGGCTGAGGAGGTGTGTGTAGGAGCGTAGCCAGGGCTCTGAGTGAGCGGCCAAGTGCAGCATCTCACCTGGGTGCTATTTTGTTACAGCGAATTAGCACCAGAAACCACTTACCTCTCCTATGGTGTTTAGGAGGGGCACAATTGGGTGGAGAACTTTTTGGCCAGAAACACACTTTCCATCATCTAAGCACCGGACTGAGGGGAACAACTCTGGTGAATCAATGCCACGAAATGGACTAAGGCAGCAAGCAAAGTTCGTTTCCTTCCCTTTTAAAGAAAAAGAGGAGCATCATACTTACAAGAGCCGCCTTCCAAACCGTCTCTAGAGGACAAGCTCTGGGCCCTGGGAGCCCGCCGAGGAGCAGAGATAAGGTGGCAGAGGGGTCTTCCTCCCGAAGGCGGCAGTCATTGTTCCTTATCTCGCCTGACCTCCCCAGCGCGGGGGCCAGGAACGCCTGGCCTCTGACCCTCGGCGCCCTCCCTGCTGGCCTCCCGGCCTCCCGGCCTCCCAGCCTCGGCCTGGGGTTTTCCTATTTGCCGCTGCAGCCGCGGGGCCCGACACCGGCCCGAAGCCTCATTAGGGACCGTCTGCCAAGTGCTTGCAAGATGAAGTGGGTTATATAAGCCCGCGGATTATTATCATCGCACACCCCCATAGAACCAAGGCTGCCAGACAAACAAAAGGCAGTTCCAAGAAGAGGAGGAGCAGAGGCAGAAGTTACACTGGGGGTGAATTTCGGGACACTGCTGAACTGACTGGGGGAAAAAAAAAAAAAAAAAGGGCAACTCAATATGTGCATGCAAACCTCGGCAAACAAACAGGGAGTTCGCAGCTGGCCGGCCGGCGACGGGGGAGGGCTCCTGGGGAGAGGGAGGGAGGGTGGGCCGCAGGGCAGGCAGGGTTTCCAGGCATGCGGTTCCTACGGCCCCCTCCCCCGCCCCCCGGCCGCCGGCACAGTAGCTGCCTGCGGCAGGATGGAGTGGAGACGAAGATGTGGTATTTGGAAACGCAGGCGTTCCAGAGACCAAGTGCTCAGTAAACACTGATGTGTCTCAGAGTCGGACCAGGTGCTCCGGCCGCTTCTCTTGATTCCCGGCCTCTTGTTTTCTTAATGATGGTTTGCAGGGAGTTAGTTCCCTGTGCCAGGGCCAGCCCTCTATTTTAAACCCCTGTCGGTCTCTGCTCTTTTCTCTGCGGGAGCAGTAAACGAGGCGGAGGGTTCTTGACACCAAAACCTTGGGGTCGTCTCTGCTACCCCTCCCTCCTCAACTTTGGACCTCGTGTTTTCTTTAGATTATTATTATTATCCTGCCCTGTTCCGGGCACTGCTCCCCAACACGTAAGGAACTTCCTCATCCAGGCATTCAAAGCTTCTATCATTAGTCCCACTCTACCCCACTGCCTCGCCTGCCCCAGCACATTAAAACATGAATCACGCTCTCAAACGGCCCTGTAAGTGCCTTCCCTTGGCCGGTCTGGTGGTTCCTCACATCCCCCTCCTCACCCTGGGATGTATTCACTCCCATTTCCTTTAACGTTTAGTTCAAATCCCGTCTTTCCCACAAAAGCCTTCCCAAATGTCCCCTCTTTTCTCCCGAGCAACTCTGCTTTTCTGTTGTAAATTCCTCATGTGTTGTCTGGCTTCCTAGGTTTGGGGACGTGGGTGGTTTTCCAGGGTGGCCTGGGAACACGAGGAGCCAGACTACAGCAGGCGCTTAATGTGTGTTTACTGAATGTAACTGACAGCCGACCTGATCTTACCTGGGCCATCAGCGTTGGGGTGAAAGGGGCCCAATGTAAGCTCCAGGGGCTCAGGTGAGAGCTGCCACGGTGATGCTGGAGAGGTGTAATAGGCTTCATGGGGGTTTGTGACATCCTTTCCTTTTGAGTATGTTTGGAAATTCTCATAAGTTAAAAAAAAACACAGAAAAACTTTATAAAATGTGGCGAGGAGTGGCCAAACTTTGAGTCAGTTTCCTTTAGGGCGTAAGTTCATGACGGTAACCTCTAAAGAGGTGGTTACTTCATAGAATGCCAGGAAAATTCCCCAAAGGTGAGGTTTTCAGAAATCACAAGACTTCTGGGATGCATTTCCTGGGGGTGGGGGGTGGGAGAGTGGGGGGACAACGGGGACTCCTCTACTTTTGCAAGAATGCAGGCTATCACAACAGCAGCTCAACAAATGAACAACAGCTTCTCTGCTGAACTGTTTTATGATATGGGGTGAAATATGGAACATGAGCCGTCAGGTACTGAATTTCTTGTGGCTTAGAATTAAAGTGATCTCAGTGACATGTCCCCTGTTATTCTTTGGTGAAAGCAACGTACGTGCTTTAAATTCCATTCGTGGTGGTTAGATCGACCATGATGTCATTTAAGAGACTTGGGGTGTGTTGACACAGGGCATGCTCTCTAAGGCATATAGAATGTTCAGTGAATTAGAAGAATTTTCCCGCCTCCACTAATTTGGAACAATCAAAACCAATTCAGGCTCTAAGGAGGAATTTTAGCCTCCAGTTCTTGAGGTTTTGACTTTGGGAATGACCGAGGTCTCACTGCAGTTTAGTAGTTCAAGTATAGGATCTTCCCTCATTTAGTTCTGCTCAAGTTGGGGACATAACCTTTATTAGAGTTATTAGTCATGAGTTGACACTGGGTTTCAGTCACTGGCTAGATGCTTTACATGCGTTCTTAACCTAGCAATTGTCCTACAATAGAGCTATTTTCATCTTCACTTTACAGATGGGGAAACTGGTCATACAGCTTAGGAAGTGACTAGGATTTGAACCTAAATCTGTCTGGCTCCATGGTCTATGGGTTTCTTCCATTCTGCTCAAAGCTGGAAGGAAACTTCCATAGTATCTCATCGGCTGGTTTTCAAACTGGGTTCCAAGGAGCCCTAGTTCTTTCAAGGAAGTGCTTCAAGAATCTTGGAAGGAAGTAGGGGAATAGAGAGGGAGCAAATGTGAGGGGGAAGCCAGGTCAATTGGGCTTGGGCTGTATTTATTGGATTCAAACAAGGAAGTTTCATTTCTATATGTTTTATGGAGTGACTTTAGATTTTGTTTGAAACAAGGGTTTTGTTACTAAAAAATATATATTTTAGGGCCAGCCGAGTGGCGTGATGGTTAAGAACTGGCTTGGGATGCCAGAGGGCCCCGGTTCGGATCCAACATATGAGGGCCAGTGACACTGCCCTCCACAGCTAAGATGCTGAACAACAGCTCAACCTGGAACTGGGCTGCTGTGAGTCGCCGGCGACGGCGTAGGCTGCAG
>NW_017732048.1:653069-675311 GCF_001890085.2 Hipposideros armiger | reverse complement strand
AAATACTCTTCATTTAGTTTGACTCCCTCATTAAAAAAGTCACAGAACTTGGGGTCCAGAGTGATGTAAATGCCTTGCCAAGATTTTATAACAAGCCCAGCATTACCTTCATATGTCCAAGCTCTGCCTGAAGCTACTGGCCTCCCCATGTCTTTTCTCCCCACTTGTTAAATCACAAAGTGAGAACTAGTCTGACCGGATTGTGTTTCCTGACAGTATTCTTCTTGAAAAACGGAAGGCAGAAACACCTTCATTTGGGCAAAGCTAGACCATTTTTTGGCCCTTGGCTGTAAGTCTGAAGTTGGTCAACCTTCACCTCGTGACAAATTCAAGTCAAGTGAAGAGTTAAATGTGCAATTTGTCTGGATGATTTAGGGCTCCCTTCCTCTTTTCATTCAAATCAAAGTGAATAGCATGAATCGGCTAGCTAATTACACGGCCTTGGCCTGTGAGTACTCTTGCTACAAAACCGTTTATGCCCCCATGTTTATCAATCCAGTCAAAAGCGACACTTTTTACAGAGACAATAGATGTGGCAAAGACATAACTCTTGGAGGGATCAGGTACGGCCAAGGAGCATGAGTATCAGATAAGCTGACAGAACGTGTATGGACGGCTGGCTTGTAAGGCCTAAGATTGCCTGGACATGTTTGAGCCTCACAGGGCCCCAATGGCCTGTGAGTTCCCCTACTTCTACCTGATATCCACCCCTTTCCCCAAGTGGGAAAGGCTCCCCACCGGGCTAATTCCACTATAGCTGGACCAGCTGTAGGCCAACTAATAGGTTTCACTTCCGTGCCAGCCCACACGATCAATGAAACAAGCCAATCACATCCTTCCTTGGGAACCAGGGTACACCTCACCCTCTTGTTATTACTACAAAGCCTGCACCCCCACGGCCTCTCCTGGCTCACTGTGCTCCTGAATTCAACCTCTGTGTGGCCCTACATGGCACGTAGTATATATGTGACCAATTAAACTGCTATTGATCCTATGTGTCCAGTGTCGGATGTCCTGGCAATGAGGTGATGAGGAGGCGAGCAAACCAGTGGCCAGACACTAATACTACTACTAAACGTAATTTTCATAGAACTAGTGCCAAACATCACATCCTTTGGAGTTTTGCTAAGTGTCCGGCTATTTGCAAATAGAAACAAATTTTAACCAAAATTATGTCTGCCAGAACCGATCTTTATTAATTTCAAGTCCCCTGAACTTTCCCATCTGCTGGTCTTAATTTTTATCATTCTCACCTGGAGGTTTTTGGGAGGACAGCATAGCTCTCTTTCCTGAGATGGTTTAACCTTAGTCCTGCCTGAAGACAAAGGCCTAAAAAGCTTCCATTCCTGTCATTTAAATCTTCACCAACTGCATTCTCTCAGTGAAACGTGGCAGAAAGAACTTTTTTCTCATCTCCACAGATGAGAGATTATAATAAACAGCTCTCGTTTTTCCATTTGAAATTCCCCCATATTAACCTATTTTCAAATGATCAGCTCTAGAAACAAAGCTTTCGATGCCATTTCTTTTCCTATTCATGAGATTTACAATAGGAAGGTCGTGTTTGTACTAGATCCTGGCTTGAAATTAATCTTCTTTTCTCCTCAGCATTTCTATAGAATCCAGGCACTTCATTATTTAGTCATTTTCAAATATTAAATGCTTGTCATTCTCCAACAACGACCTAATCTGCCCTTAATGGGTGGAGAAAGTAAGTTGTGAAACTTGCAAATCACTGCCAGAGCGTGCATCACCCTAAAGGTGGTGGCTACTCATTGAATTGCTTTTCTCCACGTATTCGACTACAAAAAATTATAAATTCTTTCATAAGCAGCTCGTGTGGCGTCCTCCACCCCTTAGAAACTACATGCTCATTTGCATTCTGCCTTATCACAGAAACTTCCCGGAGTAAATAAATATATTCCAACTCCACAACCAACTTCAACTGGCACTGAAGCTGTGCTATTGTCACTTCCCCTCTTTTCTGGACTGTGCCTCATACAGATCAAAATATATTCTTAGTTCAGCTGAACAAGGGTGCATTTAAACCACATCTGTTGCTCATCAAACATATATTTTAGGAGCAGGGGATTCTTTTGCAGAGATAGAGTCTGTCTGAAGTCTATGGCGGCAAATAATCCTTATTCAATTTCACAACATTTTACCAACATATATCTATAATAGTACTCGCTTTTATGTGATTATGGGACCCAAGCAAAACCCTGCACCCCCACTTCAAAGGATTCTTCACTTGACTAATTCTAAAGAGTAAATTGATTTTCTCATCATTTGTTGTGTGTGACAATAGAAAGGCTGACGCAGCAACATTGCTAAAATGACAGCTCTTTTCTATTCAAGGGGAAGGAATTTGTGTTAATATTCTTAATGACTGGCATCTTTATGAGAAATGTGAAATCACGTATCCTTAGCAATAACTTGACTGGGATTACAAAGTACTTGGTGCTCAGAACGGAAGTCATCTGTCAGGAAAAATTATTGAGACTGATGCAAATTAACTGAAAAAAAAATGGCTTTCTAATTATGGTGTGTATAGTCAAGTTTGTTAAAATCAGTTTAAACTGGAAGAATTTGGAAAGGATCTTTCAAGAAGTGATCTGACATTCCGTTGGAGAAGATAACACATTTATTTGGTAAATTCCTTTCACATTTCCTAAGAATTTCTGGAAATGATTTAAGAAGCAAGGACATGTAAATTGAGAGAAACCATTAAGTAAGCGCGCCCATTACATCTTGTTTACTGGGAACAATGGTAAAAATGCCTTGCAGAAAGCCCTGAGAAGCATGCTCATTTTAATGCTCTGGATTCTAAATATCCAGTAGGGTTTCCGTGGGGGGTTGTTTAACCCTCTCAGGGCTGGCTTGGGCACAAGCCCACAGGACAAGTCTAGGAGAGATGAGCCCTTAGGCCTTCACGAGCCCTGTAGAGCCCAGTGTGGCTTCTGTAGCAGTTCCATTCTTAATAGGCGCTGTGTTGCACACCCGTTAACAAGTTTTTATGGGAATCTCTGTCTTCTCTTGGCTCGCCAGCTTCACAGCAAACCTTCACTTAGCTCTTTACCCAAAAGCCTAGTAAATGGTGAGAAGCACGGTCCCAGCGTTGGAAATTAATTAGTATGGGGAAAAAAAAGGTGTGAACTGCAGGAAAATGTGAACTGCCTCCACATAATTCATGGCTGGGTTTTACTGGTTAGCACTGACAGAGAACTTGCTTTTGAGACACGGCATTGGTTTTTGTAGACAAGCTGAGTTGGGTTCAAATCCCAGCTCTGTGGGTGTGTAATTGTTTTTAGCGTAGTTCCTTTACTTGTAACTCTAGAACGACTAGCATAAGAATAACTAGTATAGGAAAAAATGTGAAAGTGAAAAGCAGTGTCCAGCCTGTGGTGGGTACTCAGTGCCATTCAGTTTCTCCTTCCTTTTTGAAAGGCTTTTAGGGCGTTCATGTCCTAAGTACTAGTTCAGGATTATTTGTCCCAAGTGCGTAAAAAACATATTCGTCTTTTCAGTGAGCACTAACTGAGGGGTGACTCTGATGATAGTTGCCTAGGTTTCTGTGTTTAAATATAAATATTAATGATATAAAAGAAAAACAATAGGGCTGGCCGAGTGGTGTATTGTTAGGACTTGGCTTGGGACGCCAGCTCTGAGCAGCAGGGCCCTGGTGCAGATCCCACATGAGGGCCAGTGATGCTGTGCCCTCTGCAGCTAAGATGCTGAACAACAGCTCGACCTGGAGCTGGGCTGCTATGAATCGCCAGCGATGGCGTAGGCTGCAGTGGGGCTGCAGTGGGTTGCCATAAGCTACTGTGAGTGGCTGGCAGCCAGCATGAGCTTTTGTGAGCTGCTGTGAGCCGCCGTGAGCTGCTGTCCAGTGGCCAGTGACTGACTGCCTTACCCAGGAAGAGCGCAATGGTCATAATACCAACATGGGCCAGTGAAGCAACGTCCTCCACAACTAGACTGAAGAACAAAACGACAGCAACTTGTCTGTTCCCCTTCCCCAATTCTCCAGCGCTGTTCTCCTCCCCCAATTCCCCAATTTTTTTAAAAAGAAAAACAATAGGAATCTCTTTAAAAAGATGGTGATTGATAATCATTAACAATAAGCTGAATGTTAGTATTGTGAGTTCAGCCCCAGGGACAATTATTCAGGGAATTAGGTAAACTCAAGTTGGTGGGGCTGGTGTTAGAAATCTTAAGAAAGCGTTCACCAGAAAATGGTGGGTTAGAGAGACATATGAAAAATGAAGAGAGGAAACGTCATCCAAGAAAATCAGTATGTGCCGAATCCAGCTTGTCCCCTCCAGTTGTTTTGTGAGCAGGTGGAGGAATAAATTGTAAATGAAAAAACAAATAAGCCAGACAGGGGGAGCTGGGGCAATATGTAGGAGCGCAAACAGGACAGAGGAGATGAAGAGAAAGCAGGACGTGTGGGGGACAGGGCCTGGACACAGCGGACGGCAGAGGTTGCGCTGTCTGAGAGAAGAGCCCTGGACACAGCAGACGGCAGAGGTTGCGCTGTCTGAGAGACACTGCTAGAGGATGTGCTGAGACCAAGACAGGAAGAAGCCTCGTTCTGCAGAATCTGCAACTGCCCACGTCTGGGGCTGGCAGGTGCATTAGGAAGAAGAACCAGAAGCTAAGAGCCTGAGCCTGAGGCCAGGGTGACGGACAGCAAAGAAGGTGATAATGGACGATGCCTGACAGGAATTGCTTTAATGCTTTAAACTGGTGCCAAGCTGAGTAACCTGAGAATCAATGTGCGATTGACTTCTGTGAATGCAGTTTTTACCCTAAAATCCCCTTACTTTGCAGTAAGGTTGAGCTGTGCACTTAAGGTGTCTGTGCTGTGCTGGAATGACAGGGCAGGACAGAGGCTGTAGTACTAAAAAGGAGGAAGGAGGTAGTGAACACGGTCCCCTCAGCTCACCTGCACCATTCCTGTCTGAAAAATGTCTGGAAATGAGGATCACCAGGAACTTTGGAGTGGGAAGAAACCCCAAAAGGGACGGCTGGACGCATGGGTTGGAAGAGAGGTGGGAATCCTGGCACTTATCTTGACCCTGACTGGTCCCTTCCTGTGTCACTGCTCAGTTGGAACCTGTGAAAGCCAGCAGTGTTCACCTCTTTTCATCCTGAGCGGTTAGAGCAAAGGGAAAAATCACGAAGTCCCACCAGTGGTGACACTGAGCATTGTTTTTGTCATGTAGACAAGACAGTATGATCTAACAGAGCTTGTCCAGTCGGAAGCCACCTGTGTCAGATTATCCACAAAACAGTTCAATTTTCCAAGGGATGGCTTAAAAAATTTTTTTAAAAAAATTAAATGCATGAAATTTGTTTTATTTTTTTTCCTGGCTCTGAAACTGTGTGCTTAGCTGTAAAGCTGAGGTTTGGAGAACTGAACCAACTTCATTTTTGGATCTTGTGTTTAACTGTTTAGATCAGGCCGTCTTAAAAACTTTTTAAGAGAGAATTCCAAATACCATTCATTCATTTACCAAACATTTATGGAAGGCTTAATGCGTTGATGCAAATAAGATGTGGCACCTGCTTTTCATATACATGCTTTTCCATGCAAACTATGTTCCTGGAAAAAATTCTGTCAATCACAGAATTTAAAAATTACTGAATATATGGACAAGAAATTGGTTAAAATATCCACTGAGTTTAAAGGACAAAAGGGAAAATGTGGACTATGGACCATTGAAATAATGGAAGCGGTTCTGGGGTTCCAGGTCCTTCCTTGACTGGTCTCATAGGTCCATCAAATCAGTCAGATTAGTCAAGCTCTCAGACCTGTGTCCTTGTTTGTATGATGGGGACCATGAGAATTCCATGCCACAGAGATGTTGGAACTATTAAATTAAGATAATGCACGTAAAGCACTTACTTGCACATGGCAGGTAGGTACTTAATAAATCTGAGCTGTTAGGTATAATATTAGTAAATAAAACATAGGCATCTTTCACAGTAATTTTGTTCTTGTTCTTCAAGAGAATGTTATTGTTTTCTATTGCTCAATACAACATGAATCCTAGAAGTTTTAGATACGGTCATTAGGATATGAAAAGGCATTGGTTTTATATCCCACATATCAGTGAAATCATATGGTTCTCGGCTTTTTCTGTCTGACTTATTTCACTTAGCATAATAATCTCAAGATCCACCCAAAAGAACAAGACAAACAAAATGAAGAAACAAAAGCTCAGACACAGACAATAGTTTAGTGGTTACCAGAGGGTCAGGGGAGAGGAGGGTGGTAGATGAGGGTAAAGGGGTCAAATATATGGTGATGGAAGGAGAACTGACTCTGGGTGGTGAGCACACAATGTGATATATAGATGATGCATTACAGAATTGTACACCTGAAACCTATGTAACTTTACTAACAAGAAAAAAAAAAAGGCATTGGAAAGTCAGGAGGATCTGTTGGAAAGAGTGCTGGTGCTGCAATTTTAGGATTTGAATGTTTATCTACAGAATATGGGTCTGCCATTTGGTAGCTATGAACAATAATAATACAAGTGATCTTCACAGGCTGTTTTTAAATTTGTAGTGTGGGTTCAATAATAAAGCCTGCACTATCGACTTCGTTTAAAGCATGCTGAGGATCAAATAAAATAGGGTTGTAACATTGATTTGCAATAGGTAATATGACATAGAAATAAAAGTTATAGTTAGATAATAATCAAGTTTTCCCTGGGCTATGGTGCTGATTACTGATGACTGATTAGCAGAAGGTGTGACTGTGGTTTATGAATACTTTAAAGTGGAAATTACTTGTCAGTCTATACAGAAATGGATTACAGCTTTGGAGGAAATGTGGAGAATAGGAGACCTGTATTTTGAATCTTCACTTTGCCTCTAATCAGCTCTATTAGCATATGCAAATTATTTAAACACCCTGGTATATCTCCATCTTTTAAAAAAATTTTGTATTTGAAAATACCAAAAAAATACCCTGAGGTTTGGAGAGTTGAGCTAAATATAGAAAAGTTGCAAGAATAATAGAAAAAAAAATACTACTTGTATACCATTTACTCAGATTCATTATGGCCTTATATCCCTAAATATTTTTCAGTGTCTATGACCTAAGAATGTTGCTTTTTCTTATCCTTTAAAAGGTGCACAAATATTTAGTTGGGTGACATGCTCCACAGGATTATCAAGGCCAAGTGAAATGTGTGAAAACACATTTGGTAGGTATAGATTGTTATATAAAATTAAAGGACGTGTATTTCATAAACTAGGATAAGTCAAATTACATAAAACTTCAGAGGACTTACAGGTTATAGTAGAGTACAAACTAAGAAAACGCATTGTCTGTGCATAGCAACATTAGAGCTACTTAAGGGTCCCTGTGATGAGTGAGAAAAACAAGAAAGATGCTCTCATACTACACGTCATTCTTTGTGACTTATATTCTTCCTGCAAAACTTGCATCATTTTTTGTGCTGCTTTTTACTTTGTTTGCCGTTTTATGTGGTATTTTGGGAGGAGGTTTTGAGCATGTTTGAGAAAAGGTCATAGAAACTCAAGGGCCACTGCTGCTCAATGGTCGAACAAGAGAGCTGTGAGGAATTCAGTTCAGAGCTCTGCTTTATTTCTTCTGGGCCTCCCTTTGCATAGTGAAAATTCCCTGCTGTATTTTCATCATAGACAACAACCGAGATACATATAGGAAACAGGAAAGCATGTTTTACAAAGTGTTCAGTACATAGGCTTAATTGAAAATAGTATGAACCAAGTGTTCGCATGGACCAAAGAAGTAACCTTTCATAGAATCCCTTTGCAGCGTTCACTGTAATAAAGTTTAGCTATATGACAAACAGATAATAATTCTGCCACATTATCTTCACTTTCTCAACAGAATCCTCCCCCTTCATCGGAAGATGTAATACTGGTAAGCCTGATTTCTTTCTAATTCTAACCAGATTTGCAATCACATCCTCCAGTGGATTGAAATACAACCAATAACTTAAAAATTTGAGTGAAAATCCTGTTTTCCCTGTGACATATTTATTTCATTGCTCTGACAATCATAATGGCTTCATTTCAATACAACAACAAAAAAGGAAATCTAGAACATGTTTTAAAAACAAAACTATTTTTCAAAACGTCAACACCACACTTAAGTGGGGGCTGGTTAGCTCAGGTGGTTAGAGCGCAGGCTCATAACACCAAGGTTGCCGGTTCGATCCCCACATGGGCCAACAACTAGATTGAAGAAAACTACTTGACTTGGAGCTAATGGGTCCTGGAAAAACACACTGTTCCTCAATTAAAAAAAAAAAAAGAAAAGAAAAATCACACTTAAGTAGTAAATTTATCTTTTATTTTGAATTATTGAATTATTATTCTTTATAGTGCAAAATGAAAACTGTATGTTAATGGCTAGTAAATACATTTATAATCTGGTATGATTTATTTTCCTTCCTTTACAAATAAATCAGTTTTAAACATCCATTGTATAGCTATATAATAGCATATACACTCCTGTAATTTATTAAGCTGTAAAGAAGATTGATCTTATCCTTCTCTTGGGAAAATTCCAGTACTTGAGGTATTTCAAATATTTCTCAAGGAGGTGATATTACTAAGGAAGAGCTGAGGTGTTCTAACGTAAGAGGTTCCCCAAATATTGAGAAAATGTGATATATTTTGAATCACCTGACGCATGGAGCAGTGAAGGGAATTAGAAGACGTGAGTTCTAACGTTGCTTACCCCCTTCTCTAGCTCTTTAGACTTTAGCTTGTCCCCTTAGATTCAGTTTTCCGGTGTGCAGAAATGCCGTAGGAGTAGTGATGAATATTATCATCATATTTCTGGGTAGTGTTCTTTTGGCATGGTTTAAAAAACAAAATGCCTTCACAAAGAAGGTTCTCTAAATAAAGCTACATACTTTCACATCATCCAGGGAAACAGCATTTGGGTATTTCTGTTAAAATGGATTTTCTGCAAGGAATCCATATGAACAATAAATGCTTTTTCAGGCATTTGTTCCAGTCCCAAGAATTCTCTATAGCACCTGATTATTCATCCTAGCACTCAGCAAGCCAAGTCCATGGTCACAAGGACAGCTGGGTTCATACCTTCATGTTCTTGTTAGGTCTTCAAGTACAATTGACACATGAACTCCCTTCAGTCCTGCTAGAGTTTCAACTGACTTGTACTTTTTTTTTTTTTTAATAAAGTCTAACATGTAGAACTCTCTCTGGTAAGAATGAATTTTGTGATTTTAGGCAGGTCTTTAAACATCTCCAGGCCTCAGTGTCCTCAGATGTAAAATGAAGGATTTTACTCAGATGATTTCTAAGGCACACCTCTAACATTCTGTGTTTCTATTGTGTCTTATATGCCTTTTCTGGAAAATCATTCCTAACTCTAAATTACTTAAGAAAACTATACAAAGTAGGATCCAGTAGATTTGTAATAATTTCCTCTTTCTTCTAAATCATTTAAAGCCTCTCACTCACTGGCTAATTGTCCTACAAATGAGAATGCAACTCCTAGTCAAAGAATTTTTATAATCAAATCTCACCATTAAAAAAACCAAAAAACAAAAACCCAATATAATTTAGTATGGAGTTTACAAGGCATTTTAATTTTTGCTGTAGATAGTGAATATATTCCTTCAGGTGGGATAGGTCTGTGTATTTGGCATTATCTCTGAAATTCTGGTCTAGCCATAACTTTTACAGGTCTTTAAAAGCAGAATCATCACAATCTCCTCTGTTCAACTCTCAAGAGAAATCAGTTGATAACAAAATCCTGAGTGGCTGGTATGTGAGTGACACACAGCTATACTATTTCACAACTGATCAAGAAAGATGGGAATTCTACTTAGTTTATTGTCTTTTTGAATCTGATGGAATCCAGCTGGCTCAAATTCAGCCCTGGACAGTGATGTGGACAGAAGATGGGAAAAAATTTAAGCCAGAGAACTGGTGCATGAGATAGCGTCTTCCACATCGTCAAAAGAATTGCCTGGGGTAGCCGTGGATTTGCTGCTATAGTTTCCTAAAATTTCTCAATGACTGAAATGCAATTTTCTATCACAGTTGCCCTTAAAGATCTATGAAGATAAAAATGTTAACATGGGGTGACCAGTAAGCTCAGTTGGTTGGAGCGTGGTGATGATAACACCAAGGTTGCCGGTTCGATCCCCGCATGGGCCACTGTGGGCTGTGCCCTCCCGAGAAGAGTCAGCTATGCCATTATAACATGAGAGCAATGTGTCACCAATGACCATGGCTGTTCCCCAATAAAATGAAATTTAAAAATGTATATACATTTAAAATAAATAAATAAATACATACATAAAATGTTAACAGATGAAGCTTTTTAAAAAATCTATGAAGAATAGCAATAAATGCGAAATTATGCCTAATTAAGAGCTAAAATTATATGACAAGATTTTACGTGCTAAGAGAACACCTATGAGAAGGAAATTATTGGCTGGTTGGAATAGTCAGGAAAAGGAAGTTCCATGGAGGTAATGATGGTAATTTGTTTTTTAAAGGTCAGTGAGATTTGGACACTCAGAACCATGATGGGAGGACAGCCCAGCCAAGAAAACAGTATGAGCAAAGCTTAGCAGAAGTTGAGTGACGCCAATTTGGGAAATGCTGGACCAGCTTAGGAAAGGGCAGAAAGGGGTGACGGTGGAAAAGATTATGCAGGTTCTTAAATACTGGTGTTTTAATTAGACTGGATGCTGCAGGACATTGGGAGGTGGCCGTTTTAGAGTAATGGCATGACAGGATGCAACAGTGTTAAGGGAGATAAGATGAACAGTGGTATGTACGAAAGAGATAAAGTATAAAGCTCAATTTAGAAGCATGAGGTGATGCAGGCCTGGATTAAAGTCTTTCTCCCCACCATGCTTTTTAGTTTCAAGGGACAATGTTTTACTTATTTAGGCTTGTCTCAAGGGAAGAGCAGAGTTTGCAAGTAGAGGAGAATAATGTAATCTGGATGGAGGGAACGGCAAAATAAAGACAAAGGTTGTGGGTGGCATGCTCCCGAAAGATGAACTAATTTGCCAGTATCACACTACTAATGGTAACCAAGTTCTCAAAACCAGGTTTTCAGTGTTTTTCCACTGTACCATCCTGCCGCTTTTTCCTAACTTTAACGTGACTCTCATTATTCAGCAAATTTTATCTCATTGTTAGTAACATTTGAATTTATTATTTATTTACCCAGCATGAAATACGATTTACCTGAAGTCAATGAGGCAGTCCAGTGGCTATCCTAAGCTTCCCAAGGGCAGTGGCAGAAGTGATTGTAACAACACCTCCAATTCCGCTTCTGAGACAGTCAGACTAGTGGTTGATCAGAATGGTAGATCAATGGACAGCTGTTTTGGGAAGAAAATGGCTAATGAGAATAACAGTCACTACACATGAAGCATATAGCTTATTTTCTTTCATGTTTCTCTTTTTTTGTTCCTATGTTTGTGTCAAAAACGTGTCTCCAACAGAACATATATATATATATATTTTTTATTGGGGAACAGAGCGTTTTTCCAGGACCCATCAGCTCCAAGTCAAGTAGTTGTTTCAGTCTAGTTGTGGAGGGTGCAGCTCACTGGCCCATGTGGGGATTGAACCCGCAACCTTGGTGTTATGAGCACTGCACTCTAACCACTTGAGCTAACCGGCCGTCCCTGACAGAACATAGTTTGACTACACTGATATTCTTTTTTTCCCTCTTCTTCTCCCTCCACTTATATTTTTCTTTCTTTCTTTCTCTCTTTATCTTTCTTTCTTCCTTCTTCCCTTCCTTCTTCCCTTCTTTCCTTCCTTTCTTCCTTCTTTCCTTCCTTCCTTCCTTTCTTTTTGTTTAACAAGGATAACACTTCTCCAATTCAAGAAGTACCTCTGAGATGGGTCTAGAAGCTTAGCATGTGGGAGTAGAATCCTGAATTGAAATCTGAATTTAGATAACCTGAAATTACGAAGTTTAGGGACATCAACTCATGTCCCACACCCTAATCTCCACGTGGGCACATCAGCCCGTTGACCTAAGTGGGCACCAGATGAAGAGATCTGCTCTAGTATTAAGCTGGGCAGCTAAGCCCAACTTTTGTGCTCGCTGCAAATGACGTTCAGTGATTTAACTATGGTGTGCTTGTGTAGTATATTGTTTCCCCTTGGTTCCCTAAACTTGCTATCTCAAGGATGATCAATTCAGTCCTTAGCCATTAATAGCTTCCAAATATAAACTGGCTCATGCCAATTCTACCCTCACGTGTGGCAACCCTGAATGAGAAAT
This sequence comes from Hipposideros armiger, assembly GCF_001890085.2. Classification (NCBI taxonomy): domain Eukaryota; kingdom Metazoa; phylum Chordata; class Mammalia; order Chiroptera; family Hipposideridae; genus Hipposideros; species Hipposideros armiger. Next base: position 663,007 of record NW_017732048.1, on the reverse strand, counting down.
AGATTACAGGTACTGATGCGTAGGCTGGCATGTCTCCCATTGAACACGGTTCAGAAAACTCAGTAAAATAAATCAGGCCAAAGTCTTCATTAAAAACTTGAATGGAACCCAAGTCTCTTTTGAGGAACCCACAAATTTCTAGAAATAGGACTACAGTTTAATTCCACATCTTGCTGACTCAAGCAGTGTATTCTTTCAATCGTGCTGCCTTTCAACATCTAGTGCAAGAGTTTGAAATGGCAAATACTCGTACCATCTTGGACTTGGAATAAAATTATACCTAATCCTGAAAGCTAGTCACTGATTCAGTATAAGGATGTGGCTGAGGAATGGCTGTCCTATTTTGAAGAGGATCTTCACACGAAGGGTGGCTAAAACAAATAAAATAAGGCAAACCAGGAAGGGATAGAAAAAAAAGCAGGGTGGGGAAAACCTTTCATACACCTTAAAATTAAGAATCGTTGGGGGCTGGCTGAGTGGTTCAGTTGGTTAAGAGCGTGAGCTCTGAGCAACAGGGCTGCCAGTTCGATTCCCACATGGGCCAGCGAGCTGCACCTGAGCTGAGCTGCCGCTGAGCTGCCAACAGGTGGCAGGATGGCTCAGCTGGTGAATGCCCTGTGCTCCTAACAAGGTTGCTGGTTTGACTCCCACCTGGGATGGTGGGCTACACTCATCTGAAACTAAGATTGAACACGGCAGCTTGAGCTGAGCTGCCCTGAGCTGCCAACAGGGGCTGGATGGCTCAGTGGTTAGAACGTGCGCTCTTAGCAACAAGGTTGCCAGAGCTGCCAATGGGTGTCCGGTTGGCGACTGGACTTGAAAGCTGAGCTAGCTGCGCTCTCCACAACTAAGACTGAAGGACAACAACTTGGCTGTTCCCCTTTCCCAATTCCCCAATAAAAATCCTTAAAAAAAAAAAGAATCTTTTGTCTTCGTAGTGAGTGAAAAGGGGAATGTCTGTATCACTTGTAAACTGTCATTCATACATTGCAAATGGATGTCACCCATCTCTTCCAAAATGGAGGCTCAATGTTTATGAACAGAAGCAAGTTAAATATTTCGTCTCTTCTTCCCTCTAGACTCTCTTTAAATTATATGTCCCTCTCCACCACCACCATTTTCTTAGTTGAAAGAAAGAGAATTATATGTGTTTTGCAGAAGTAGTCTGTTGTTATGACTTGAAAATTCATTACTTCCCCAAAGTTTGAAAACACCAGGATTGTTATTTGGCCAACCGTTTTTTGTAATCTGAGAAAACATTTTTTTTATCTAAGGAGGATGATGTCATAAAAAAAAATCACAGTTTGTATTCTATCTTATCTCTATCGATGATCAGAAAATTAGATTTTTATCTGTTTAAATTATAATGTCAAACATTCACATACACATATATTTACCATGTTTGCATTATAAACTTATCCCAAGCATAGCTATTAATTTACAGATGACAGATGAACATTTGTTCCATAATGACTATTGTCACTTTGGAAAATTATGGTGTTGCAAAATGAAATTCCACTCCCAGCGTTCCTTAGGTGGGGTCACCATTCTTCTGTTTCCTGGGCTGGATACTTTGGTGTCATCTTTGTCAATTCTTCCTTTTGTCTTTTATTTGACAAATCACCAAGCTGTTGGTATTGTTATTTCTTCATAATGTTTCTTACATTCATCCTTTCCTCATTCTCAATGTCATCAATGGGACAAGGTAACGTTTTTTTTTTTCCCTAACTGATTTGGATTTTTGGTACCCTCCCAATTGTCCTCTCCTTTCCTCTCTTTTCTCTCTCTCTCCTCATTCCTGAAAATCCTACTGTTTAAACTTACGAAGGCACCTGTTTAAAGTCCAGCCTCTCTACTTGATGTGCCAGGCCACTCTAGAGTCTGGCCTAATTTTACTATGCCATGACATGCTTAGAATAGAAAAGCGCAGAGTAGAGGCCTCCAAGGACCACACTCTCTCTCCTCTTCCTCCTGTTTCTTCTTCCATCTCTTCTTGTCCTCTATCACTCCTCTTTTCTCCCTCCTTTCCTTTCCTCCTTTCTCCTCTTTACTTAGTGCCTTCCTTCATTGTGTTCCCAAATTGCATCTATGCCAACCTTCTGATTCAAAATTACTGTGCCTTTATTTGAAAATGCCATACTCAGTTTAATAGCAAGCCCTAGCTCAAGTGATTCTTTTTGCCTGGAAAAAAAAATGTAGCTATTTGAGCACTTATTACATGTTATGCTTTGTGTTAAGCATCTTACTTTGATTATCTCATTTAACCTTTATAACAGCGCTTTGTGATAACCACATCTCTATTTTTACAGAGAGGAAACGGAGTGAAACAGAGGGTAAATAAGTCATCCCCATGCACTTTGTAAAAAGATGGAGATGAATTACTGCACGAATTCACCTGCTTATGGATGTTGGGCAAAGTCTTGCCCAGCTCGGATACGGCTCCTCCAATAGGGGGCTCTGTTGAGATCCCTTTTATTTAATTAGTACTAGTAATTGATTCTTAACCACAAAATTCTTTTCATTATTACTAAGAATTTTTTTGTATTTTTGTCTTCCCCTCACAGCTAAATTAGATATTTCTTCAGAGCAAAAAAGGCGTCCTATATTATTTTGTATTCCTCTCTGCGCTAGGACAGAAATACACACAGGAAGTTATCGAATCCATGTGGAATAAATGAATTAATACATTGGTGGAGCTTTCTTAAGCCTGTTCCTTTCGGCTCTGATTCCATTTAGAAGGCACATTGTAGTTATTCCTTAGGGCATCAATTCAACTGCTGAAAACTAATTTAAGCTGTTTGATATTGAGTATATCTCTTAAGTCTCTTTTACTAAATATAGATGTCATATGAAAAAGAATGAGACAACACATGTGAAGCTTCTAGGTGTCGCAAGTAAAAAAAATTATGTACCCTATGCTTTTATTCATCTGCTATATGCACAACAGCTTCCTTTCTTTTAACAGCATAAAGCTCTCGAGAGGAAAAAAAGGAGCACATGATTTGTAGGGGCCTCTCTTTTCTGGGATGCATTTCTTATACATGAAAGTTAAAAGCTGAAGTTTCAAGAATTTCTGGATGCACTGCCAAGCACATCTGTTTACGAGGACATTCTATTCAGGGGAAGATTGATTATTGGCAGGTGAGGGTTAAGGGGGAGGCTTTAAACTGGCAGGAAGTCTATTCAGAGGACATGTTATATTATAGAAAGGTGATTTTGGTGTTAGGCCAGCCCTATTAGTGATATGAGTTTGAGGATAATACCCACAGGTGCACACTTCTAACTTAACTTATCAATAAATGCATACTTGGTGTGCAATTAATCATTTCTCACCAGGACTCTGGGATAGCGAATATCTTATGAGTCTAACCTTCCGTTTTATTTTAAATTAATGTAGCAGGTGTTGCCTCTGCGTTATGATGCCATACCACAAAATTGGACAATAAACAAAACTCTCTGTAATTCAGATTTCCATTGTGTTTATTGGGAATGTTCTGTTATTGCTCAGAAAGATGGGATGACACTTAGATTGGTATATTTGGGGCCTTTTTCATCCAGAGAATGGATTCAGGGGGATTTTCCTGCGTTCTTGAGACAAACCTGTTTCAGGCTTTTTATGCATTCTATGAAGTGGACAAGTTGTACATATTACTAGCCCTATTTGCAGATGGGAAAAGCCATAGCACAAAGTAAAAAACAAACAAACAAAAAACTAGTTCAAGTCCAGGGTTTCTGTCAATTGTAGCAACATAACTAGTATCAGGCAACAGCAATTTGGTCGTTGAACTAAAGATTTGGGCCATAGCAACAAAAGAATAGGGATTAAAACTGAGGAGAACACAACAAAGGCAAACATATATGAAGGCAGATGAAAATCTACATCAGCATCAGTTGCTTAGGAACGGAAAATTCAATAATTATAGTTTTATAATGTTCTCGATGTGTGATAAAACAAGTCTCCTCGTTACTATGGTATTCTTCTTACAGAAGTGTCCAGCCTTGCTCATAAGCTGATTGCCCAGATGAACTTCAGCATCTTTATTTTACGTTCAACCAGAACTATGTGGGCTCTTTCGAGTTCTCCAACTCTACCCCCACCGCCAGCCACCTAACCTTGATTATATTGATTGGTATTACATGAAATGTGTAGATTAATTGGGGAGACTCTACCTTTTCCAAAGAAGGTTTGTTTGCCCAGAAACACGGTGTGTCTGTTCATGTGTTCACCATAGCAGTGTCATGCCAACCTCACCCACTACCATTCAACAGTGGAGTGTCCAAGTCCCTTCAATTCACATTTTAGGAAATGGAGAAATAGTTTCCTACATAGTTGTAGCTGTGGAGTTAAAAAAAAAAGAAAAAGACTACTAGAAACGGATTTACCTTTGAAGGTAAAGTGGAGAGTTACAGGTTTTTGTTTTTTTTAATTAACATTATTGTGTAGTAAGTAGCCCATGGCCCACAAATTTTGAGGGCGAAGAGAGCTAGTTTAGCTGCTCCAGCTGAAGATGAGTTCAAGCAACGTCACTGCTAATGCTTCTTTTTGAAAGGTTTGTATTCATTGGCTGGGGCGGCGGGGTGGCCTTCATAAATACTGCCTTGTCCTTTATCCCAGGGGACTTCCTGTTCCTCCCCTCTCCCTGGCCCAGGGCAGGTGCAGACCAGATGATAGGGAAAGACTCTCCTTTGATCTAACCCAAGATTGGTACAAACTGAAATTGAATGACCAGCATTAAAAGGACGCATTTGCTAGGTGGCAGTCAGGGCCTTGTTCAGGAATGTCCCAGTCAGCCGTCCTTCTGAGGGGAAAAGACCCAGACAGAAGGCTCCATGTTGGATATGCGGGTAGAGTTTAGGAACAGGCCAGAGTTTGAGCGGATTGCTTTCAGCTTTTTGTGAAATTGGTTTGTGAAGGACGGCAAAGGCCCAAGCCCCTTGTTTTGTCTAAATGGGATCTTGCTTTCCCAATTACTTCTGGAAGCTTGACCTGACTCTCCACAATGTTTTGTCAAGTTATTATTTCTTTCTAAACAGTGGGCCAGGAGGAAGGAAGAGGGACCCACGACCCTGTGGTGAGTTCAGCTCCCCGCTGGGGTCCACTGCTCAGCCTTTTGTTTCTCCAGCTCTTTATTATTCTTCAATGCAGGACCCAGAGCTGCCCCTCCCTGCGAAGTGTATTCAACTGTCACCATTGTCCCTACAGACCCATTAACTCAGTTGTTCCAAATCCCCAAATGCCCAAAACAGCGACCTCCCTCTCTCTCTCTCTCTCTCTCTCTCTTTCTCTCCCTTTTTCATTCTCACTTTCTTGATCTTTCTCTTTCCCATCCCCTGCCTTTGATGGCAGAAGAAAGGCTAAAGACACACCATAAATAGCTGGAATTAATGCCTGACATAACTGAGGTGAATGCCTTCGTGCAGCCTAGATCTCCACGCTCCTACCAACCCTCTTTCTCTCCCATGTATTGCACGTGCACCTAGGTAGGTGCTTTATGTGCTTCCGTCACAACATCCCCAAGGTAAGTATTCCCATCTCCATTTTACGGAGGAGGGAGCTGAGCAGTTAGGTCATCTGTCCACAGCCACACAGCCAGTGGAAGGTGGCTCCTGGATTAGAACGCCAGTCTGCCTGAACACAAAGACTGTACGTTCCTGCTTCCAAAAATCACACTGAAATTTTATAGCACAGAGGGGCAGATAATAGATGTAAGTTCTACCATAGTTATAGAAAACTGAAATAGATAGGGATCTTTCATATCATAGACCAGTTTAATTTAGGGCAATAATTTCACATTCTGTGTAAGTGGCATTTTTTCTAAGCTGCCCCAAAATACAACCAGTCAAGTTTCATCATTGTTTTTCTTTTGTCTCGTAGGTGGAGAGAGCTATTAGAGTGCAAATGGCTCTACAGAGGGGCAACCAGAGAGGAATGTGCCTTGGATGTTTGAATGTCCCTGTGAGCTTGTCAACACACATTTATGAGTGACTTCTATTGGGTACAAAAGTGGACCAAGTCAGTCCCTGTCTTAGGAGACTTGACCCTACTTGAAGAGCTGAGGGATAAAAAGGCAAAAGGAGAACGCAGAATAAAAACATGACGGCTGTGTTAAGTACAACCCATAGATAACTAAAGGTCAGCTTCAAGGTCAGGAGCACATCACTGGGAGGTGTGGTAGTCAGGGAAGGCTTCTTGGAGGAGGTGGCACTTAAGCTGAAACTTTCAAGGATGAGTATCTAGAGGCGAGGAGGGTGCTCTACACACAGACTTATAAACATAGAACTAGAAGGAGCCACGCACATGATGACACACTCTCATTTTGCAGACAGCCACGTAGAAAACTAGAGTGGTTAGGGTTTAGGGAAGAGAACAGAAAGGGAGAACGCTGAGCTGGCCACTTCCGCTGCTGGGAATGGGAGGCTGCTGCTGCGAGAGGAATTTGGTGGGAGATAATGGTCAGAGGGCTGGGGCCAAATAACCTCAGCCCCTCAGACTGAGAAATTCAAACTTCATCCTGAAGTTTGGGACTTCTCTCAGCTGGGAATGCTTTGATGCAAGAAGTGCTTGTGGAGGCTCGGTCTGCCATGGTGGACAGAAGAAGTAAATGGAGGCAGTGGACCAGTGAGAGGTTATCGTAATGAGACATGTGTGATCTGGAGTGGTAGCTGTGGGCCAGATGGGAGAGACATTTGAAAGAAGGGGCTCACTGCATTTGATGACAGGTTAGCTAGGGGGTGAGGGGAATATTAGAGAGAAAAAAAAAGCTAACAGGCTAATTCCCCTCCTTCCCAACATATGAGATAGAACTGAAAATATTTTAAATAGGAAACATATTTCAGAACAAACTTTTTCCAGAAAGTATCTTCTTTCAAACACCATCCCCACCCCCCATGGATCTAACCTAAAGGAAAGGTAAATTTACCGTGTGACCACGGACTTCATTTTATATATGAGCCTCTTTTCCCTCCAAGTCAATAACGATGATAAAAATAATAATCTAGTTAGAGCCAGTGCCTTAGAAATGTTAATCCCCTTCAATGTGCTCCATGCTTTCCACACAGAAATATTGCACAGGGCAAAAAAGAACCAGATGTCCTGACCTGACCCATTGGTGGGCCTCATCCACATGGTAATGGTCGGGGAAAGCTCAATGCTCAGTATCAGAAATCCTGCTTTGTGGATCTTTAAAAAAAATAAACCATGTTAAATAAAACACACAAAAGAACCAAGCTCCTATCCATTCCCGTCTGGATACACAGGCATAATTAAGAAAAAAAAATGCAAGGTCACCCTTGCCACTTGTCTCTACTATTACAATGGAATTGACCATAACAATCTCCCCAAGGTCACATAAATTTCCTTAGAAGAAACGCGAGTCGAGCCCTTTTATTTCTTTGGTGCAGGTCCCCACTCCATCCAGAACGTGGTCAGTGACTACCTGGATTAACATATTTTAGCTTTCCACTCCAGCATACAAAGGGGTGTTGTAACTTAATGAACCTAGCTTTCGGATTCCCATTCACCTCAAGGATACGTCCTCGCCCTGTCTGCCTAAACGGCAGGACTCAGCAACAGTGCACCCCAGCTCTTTTTCACGTCCCTGGGAGATTCTCCGTGCTGAAACACTTTTTACAGCTGTTCGAATACTGATGGGAAATTCATGTGTGTTACCGGCACAAGCGCTGTCAGGGAGAAACCAAATGTCAAATGGAGGTATGTAGAAATCGCCATAAATATGTCTCTGAATGTTTACCATCTGGAACGGTAGACTCGGATTTTGACCAGAGACGGGGATTGCCCTGTGGGTACTGTCTTTCAAGCAGACCCTTCTCCTCCGTCACTTCCTACTGGGGGGACATCACACACAACTTCGCCTGCTCAGGGTGTGAATTGATTCTTTCTCAACACTTCTTTCTTGTTTCCATCTCGCCTAGTCCTGAGTTCAGTTAACTTCTGGGGATGTGGTGGGATTCTCCCATATTGTCAGCGTCCTGGGCAGGCAGCCTGGTGGTCAGTCTGCCATAATAGTGACTTATGCTCATGGGGCTCCTGTGGCTCCACAGTGACTGGCTTTTGTGAGATGCCATCACGCTGCCTCTCACAAGGAGAAGCCCATCTGTGATCAGGGGCTTTACTTTCCCCTGACATATTTCTGCGATAGTGAAAAACGGCATCAGTGGTCAGCACCGTCCCTGCTGGGTGTATAGTCCTAATCCTCACACATCACGAGCTAGGAGTCTGCCGTCCTGCCTTTATTTTTTTCAAACCCCTGTACCACTGTAAATCCAAAATGGAATGACAGGAATTCCAAAAGACTTCAGCTTATGAACTGGTTATGTAATAGTGGGAATCATACACTACTCAGTCATCATAACTGCCTGGTTATTTATGAGAATATTGTCTCATTGAAGACGATTTTTGAGACCATAACCAGAGAACATTCTGAATAACAACTAAACACTATACTAAAATGTGGTTTTCATCATAACTTTTTAAGAAAAGGATGCAAGCTATCAACTGGTTGCAAAGATATATACAGAACGTAACTCGAAACATACTTTTACAGGAATCTTTAAGCAGATAAATATAAAAAAAATCCCAAAGCACTAGCCTGTTATACAACCTATTAAACAGCTCCTATTTCAGAATAGCTTATATACAGTATTATTCATAGAATTTCTCACCTGCAAAGGGTGAGAATGGAATTGGGTTTCTCTAGCAAATGTACAAGTCCAGTGGGAGCAAGAATTCTTGAGCACCACAGGTGTACTATGAACTTGGACCTGGGAGGGCAAGACTGTTAGGGTGCAAAAGAAGTCACTTACTCACTCACCTAGCTTGATCAACAATTTGAAAACTGAAAATTTGATATTTTGATCCCCGTAAAAACAGAACGTTAATTTGAAAGGCCTTTTTTTTTACACCCCCAATTAAACATAGTATGTAAACCCCCTTGTTAGATTCAGTTCAATTTCATTTGGGTGGGTGCTTTGGGCAGAGTGGTTCCGTGAATGGCTACTCACATACAGGATGGACAACTCACTGTACGTGGCACAGGCAGAGGATGACCATTAATTTCCAGTGACTAATTTATAATTAAGACCTTTTAAAAAGATGTTTGTTTCTAACTGAGCCAGAAAATCTATTTACATTTAATTAACACTTCAGATAGCCTGTTTAGGACCCATAAATGCAGTGACTCTAATGATCCATTACAGGGTTGCTGCTTTCAGTTTTCAATGACTTGTAAAACTTTCCCAAACAGATCTGCAAATGAATTACCGCCAAGAGCTCCCCAGCAGCTACAGAAGGAGCGACGTTCAAGAGTATTTTCCCACTTCCTCCTCTTCTGCTTTGCTTCCAGCTCTAAGCATTTTGTGTTAAAGCTATTCTATCTGCTGCTCAGAGGGCAGCTGCTGCTCTGAAGGAGTTTTCAAACTTAAGAGTCCATCTCCCAAAAAACTTTAAAGGACGTAGGTCCATCATACATCAGACATAACCAACACTGCAAAAATCAGTTATAGCATTTCCATCTCTGCCAGCGACTCAGGAATAGACCCTGACTCGAATCTTTATAAAGGGAGCAGCAGTCCCATGCAACAGTTTGGAAGTGAATTTCAATTTTGAAAGCTAAAGGCTTGCTTGGTGTAATCCATCCTTTATGAACGATCTATAGCTCCCACTTGGAGGATGTAGTGAGGATATTTAAAGGTACAAGGACCGCTCCTTTCTTAGCTACACCTTCAAGAGCAAGGCATGAGGAGCGTTCATTCTAAACGGCAGCCAAGCACCAGGCTGCGTTCACTGTTATCTGTCAGCCGTACAATAGCAGCATTGAGAGGATAGTAACAACTGGCTTTGACAAGTGTGCTGTGCTAGCATTCCATTCAAAACTATGTCGAGAGAGAGAGAGAGAGAGAGAGAGAGAGAGAGAGAGAGA
>NW_017732048.1:640865-652909 GCF_001890085.2 Hipposideros armiger | reverse complement strand
AGAAGAAGAAGAAGAAGAAGAAGAAGAAGAAGAAGAAGAAGAAGAAGAAGAAGAAGAAGAAGAAGAAGAAAAGCATTCTTTGACTTTACCTGAAAAAAAAACAACCCCTGCTTTTCTTGAGGCTGCAGAAAATGAATTCCTCCTCTCGTTCTGCAAGCGAAGTCGTTCTCTTGCCTGCAGCTCTCACTTGGAGAAGACCACACAGCTCCAGCAAGGCAGCCGTCCCGCTCCTAATCCCCACTCGAATGTGATGACACACACTAACCCCAACCATCTGGTGAAACGCGTCCTCAAGCACTCAGCACAGTGGTGTGTCAAGACGGGCTGCCCAATCCAATTGCTGGGGCTGGGTGACTCTCACCGACGGGAGGCTGAGGGCAGGGCTGAAACTGGAGGTCTGAGAACTCCCGGTCAAGTAACCTGAGATTTTCAGAGAGAAAGGGCTGCTATGAAAAGAAGAGAAGTGGGAGGTGCTACAGAGAAGGTGGAGGGAATGAATTCTCCTGGTGGCCAGTTGTGCGTTACTTTTCACAACTCCTTGTGCTCCCCTGGGACGTTCGGGACCCTCCGTAGAATGCACAGAGAGACGCTAAACATCTTTTCCTGCCAACCTCGTGAGCGCAGCCTTCTCAGCGAGACACTCCCTTCCCCTTCTTCCTACGCCCTCCCCCAGCTAAGATTCATCTTGACATACTGATAAAGTGCTAATGTAGGAGTAGTTTGCACTGAAATGTGACATCTACATTTTGAAATCTAAACTCCTACCTTCCTTTGATTAGATCGTGGCTGCCTCCAACATTCCTGGGAGGAAGGGGGTGGGGGCGCAGCTAAGAGCAGAAACTTCTCTATTCCCACACACAGCTCTTCGCCGTTTGCCACCGGCTGAACTTCCAGAAATCGTCAATGAAAATCATTTTAGTTTCTACGCGTGTAAAATAGCACGCACGCCCATAGATAAAGGTGGCTTTTTAAATCTCTTGCTGCTTTCACAGACATCTCTTTGTAAAAGCACTTGGTACCAGAGGGCTGCACTCTGTCATTGATTATTTTTATTGGCTTCTAGTTAATTGCACTTATAATGTCCATATCGCTCAAACAGCTCATTAACAATTTTGCTTTGAAATGTTTTCAATTTGGGGTCATTTCAGTACCTTCTTATGTCTCTCTCTCTCTCTCTCTCTCTCTCTCTCTCTCTCTCTCTCTCTCTCTCTCTCTCTCNTTCTCTTTCTTTCTTTCTTTCTTTCTTTCTTTCTTTCTTTCTTTCTTTCTTTCTTTCTTTCTTTCTTTCTTTCTTTCTTTCTTTCTTTCTTTCTTCTTTCTTTCTTTCTTTCTTTCTTTCTTCTTTCTTTCTTTCTTTCTTTCTTTCTTTCTTTCTTTCTTTCTTCTTTCTTTCTGTTTTGAGTTCTCTGGACTAATTTATATAACTAATTAATAGCAGACTGAACTAGAAAATGGCTATACTAGTTACACTACTTTAAGGAGATATCTGAAAATAAGCTAACTGCTACAAATCTTACTATTTAAAAAATTTGATCAGACTTCTAAGGAATTTTGATAATCTGAAAGAGAATATAGGAATTTGAAATATTATCAACTCCCTGACAGTGTCCGTGGGAAGCCAGTATTTAAAATTTTGAAATTCTTTGAACTGGGAAGGGAATCACTGTAATAAAAACAAAACAAAACAAAAACTTTAAACCTGCCTAAAGTATTAAAAATCTAGACTATAAATAGATAGATATCTAATACTCAGAGTGCTAGTATCACAAAAAGAATTAAGTCAGTATCTAGCAAAACTGATTTGACAAGCATGTTTTTTTTTTCTTCAGGAATTTTTGTGTGATATTATATTAAGATACTTAAAAATAACTTCTGGTACAATGGTACAATTTTCTGAAGCACAAGATTAGAGAACCATAATTTTCAGGCAGTGAATTTTTCCTATAACAGGGGTGTAGGGAAGAAGGAAGAAAGAAAATAAAAAGAATTAGAGGCCGGAGTTCTGACAAGTTCGTTCAATTTCTTCCCAGAAGTGATTATGAGGTGTTTGTTTCACAATATGTAGTATATTTACCAAACCACTATTCCTAATCAGCTAAATCCAGATACATAACCAACACAGAAACATTCAACAATGACAAGAGGCACCACAGGGCTAAAACCTCCCTTGGGCACCATAAATATTTTAATAGTGCCAATTATTGCAATGCAATTTTTTTTTCATTTAAATTTTGTTTGTTTGTTTGTTTAATCCAACCAGACTCATGCCTGGAAATCTGAATTACCTCAGCTGCATAGATTTTGAAGACCCTGGAGACATTATTAAGGTAGTTTGCATTCTCTTAAACTGTAAATTGAGTTACAAAAGTAAAACCTAAGAAACTGTGAAGGTGTTGAATCGTGTTTTGTCAACCATGTGCTTGTAACACACCTTCTAGGAGACATTTCCCAAGTGGTCTGTGGCTCTGACCCATGTTATTGTTGAAAGTGCTTTTTAACACACTTTCCTTCTAAATTAATTGCAAGTCTTTTCATTAACTCTCAGTCACCACTTCTCTTTTATTGATAACTTCAGCTATTTATTCTATGTAAAACTTGGTTTAAAAAAGTACACGTATGAGCAATAGATCCTGCCTATGTGCTACGATCTTAATTCTTGCTCTGTGCAGTGTCTGTAAACATTACCTTTCAAACGTATTGTAAAATGAGTCCACCACGACTTTTTTTTTTTTTTTTGGTTGATGTTCTGAAATGCTTTTGTTAGGGAAAATCAGCTCAAACAGAAACCTGAAGCTGGTGCTATAGGATAAGGTCCCAGCTCTCTTTCCCTGTAGCCAGCTTCAGGGCTCAGCAGTGTCAATTTAGAAGTTAAGAATTTTCCATTACCTCCCTTCCTTTCTCCTTGCCATCTGCAAACAGTTTATTTTTTAAGGGGGGGGGTGAAATTGATTCTGTCTTGAAAGATCTAAACCTAAAACACAGCGCATTCTAAAAGATGAAGTTCAGCGTTTGAACGTAATGTTGGTTGATCGTGGGAGGGCGTGTGCGGAGGGAACAGCTTCATCATAGAAATTAAGTAAGGACGCTCCTGAAATGAAATATTAATTGTACAGTAGGTAACGGCGATCTTGAAAAATAGCCCCTCCTAGTCTGTTCCCACAGTTAAAACATCCCTTTACTTATTGGCGCCAATTAGTTTCCATGGTAACCGACCAGCCCTTGTAAACCCCGCACTCTGAGCTTCACTCATCTTTGTCTAGACTGAGCTCACCACCGTTCTTCCTCCACAGAAGGCGGTGTAGCTGGGTCTCTATCTATATCCACGTCTTTTGCGCCCATACAACCGGCACAGAAGTGCCCACATGCATTTATCACTAGTGCCGTGTGGCCAAGGGAGCACGCAGGTGGCATTGAATCCGCCACCTGGAACACGTGCGTCTGCTGCCACACTACCCTCCCGGACCACCTTGTGGTTTCTTGCAGCTTTGGTTCTATTATCAGCTGTGGGCTGCTCCTGATTTCTTTTCAGGGAAGTGAGTACAGTATAATAACAACGTCATTAAACAGACACACCTATCAGCCTCGGAGAAAGCCCCAAACTGCCCTTTTTTGTTTAAAGAATCATTACAGTGAAAAAGAAAAACCACTTGTTTGTCATGCTTGAAAAAAAGAGAACAAAGCCAACATAAAGGTGGACCAAACCAGGGGGCTAATATGAAGATTTAACGCGCCTAAGACACCAGGGTTCCCCTCGTGGGGCCAGTTGGCCAAGAATCCCAAGTTAGTGCAGTAAGAAATGATCAGTGAGGCTTGGGAGCGCTCAATCCATGACTGGGTGCGGAGGGAGATAATGGGCCCTGCGCCTTCCTGGCTGTCACAGGCTGTCTCGCGTGCCCTGGGGCTGCTGGCAGGTGATGCTGCCGGCCCGGAAGTGAGTGTGACTAGAGAAGAATCTGCTGTGGAGTGGGGGAGGACCCTCAGCAAATGGTTGAAATTGGGAAAACTCAGCAAGCCATGGGCTCTCATAATTTGTGCTGACTTTACTTTGGGCTCAATTTTATTTATTTATTTATTAAAAAAAATTTTTTTTTAAATTTTATTGGGGAACAGTGTGTTTTTCCAGGACCCATCAGCTCCAAAGTCAAGTCGCTGTTTTCAACCTAGTTGCGGGGAGGCACAGCCCACCATCCCATGTGGGAGACAAGCTGGCAACCTTGTTGTTCAGAGCACACGTTCTAATCCACCGAGCCATCTGGCTGCCCACCAGCAGCTATGCTCAAGCCATTGTCTTCAATCTAGTTGCAGAGAGCGCAGCTCACTGGCCCACATGGGAATCGAACTGGCAACTTGTTGTTCAGAGCACACACTCTAACCAACTGAGCCACCTGGCCGCCCCAAGACCCAACTCAATTTTAATTCAGTGTTATTTTGAGGTAAACCATCCCTTACTTACAAGAATTAAGACGGTGCCAACCTTTTTTGTGATGCCCGTGTTTCTTCTTGGTTAAGAGTCAGTCAAAATGTTTGCTTTAGATTTCTCCTTTTTATATTACCTCTATTACCATTATTGGCCCGGCACCTGTTTTGACATACAAATAATGACAGAGAATAAGATTCCCCAATTCCAGTGAAATGATTTCTTCCTAAAATTGTTTCTGTGCTTGGGCCTGAGGTTGTCTGTGATCTAAGTATTATTAGTCAAAAGAAAGCTCTGATCACCAATGCTTTATCCGATAGGATGTGGGAATCTGCGAAGCTCATTACACAGATGAATTCTTTGATGGTAATATTCCCTTAGATTCTTTTTCCTTTCAAACAAGTGACAACTGTCATCATAAGTCCCACGATGCTAGAAATATCTTAACAATTAGTCCATTGCTATTCATATCATATAAAGTATCTGTAGAAGAACAATAAATCTTGTCATTTGGAACATCCGGCACTTCTAAATTACTCAGGGCTACACAGCTTCAGCCATTTACTTATTCTCTTTCAACTAAACTTTACTGCTTTTATTCACATTGAACCAAATCCTTCTCAGAAAGAGAGGGGGAAATTATTGCTTGTTAAATGAAGTCGCATTCTATGCAACAAGAATTAGACTTGCTCATGTTTTCAATGACTTCATGGGGGGGCGGGTGACACTGGGGCCAGTGGTGGCTTTCATATTAGATAAATGGTTTTATCACTGAAGTTATGTTCTCTCCAGGAAGCATAAGTCTAAGAATGCTGAAAAAGCATGTATAACTGCACTGTCAATAATTTTAGGAGGATGAGGTAAGGCGCTAAACCACTTAGGACGAAACAGTGACCCATAAATAGGATAACTTAATGAAAGATACTAGATTTGATAGAATATGGCAAAAAGATAGTAAAAACATTTAAAATATATATATTTTAAATACTTATTTGTGAAAATCAGTGTTTGAGGCACTGGGTATGTGACATAATATTAGAAAGTACGATAGCAAGTAAGAAAAAAATGTGAATTTCAGCAATTAGAACTTGATGTTTTATTGGATCTACCTGAAAGTAAGCTTGGGGGTATTTGAGATGGAGTATACCCTGAACCTATGTGTCAAATAATTATCTTTAATCTGTAATAGGTATATCCCCAGTTAAGGTAAATAGAATGAAAAAAAGGTAGAAAACTGGCTGCAGGCATGTCCAGGGAGTACAAGAGAATTTTGCTTTTGGAAGGAATAATAGACAAAATTAGGCCTTCCCAGGATGTGCACCATTTTGGCATGTGAATTATTTTGAGCTGAAGGCTCAACTTTTACCTTTCTTAAAGAATTTAAATGAGGGGCTTTGCTGATAATGTGTTATTACCAAAAGTAACTTCCCACCCAAACACCCCCCCCCTCCAAAATGAACTTTTTATGATCTATCTATAGGGCAAGGCAAAGTTCTAATTACTAAACATTTTCTCTTCTTATCACCCTGAGAATGACCTTTCTCCCCTCTGAAGCCCCAAGGCTTATCCTGGCTCAGAATGTCATATAGGTCTCATTTCCCCTTTCTGTCTCTGAACGTCTCCTGAATGTGGGGTTCCCATACGTACGCAGGTGATTAAATTCGATTATTTTTTTCTTGTTAATCTGTTAAATGTAGATCTAATTATTAGACCACCTAGAAGAACCTTGGAGGGTAGAGAAACGTTTCTTTCTCTCCCACAAAATCTAATCCCTTTATTTTAGAGATAAGAAAAGTGAGGCTTGGGATGAATGAGGGTAATGTCTAAGTCATTGGAATAGGGAGTAAACCCCATGATTCAAACTATTAGTTCACATATTTTTCTGTCCATAGTAACATGTACTTTCATTAGAAATAAAAATTAAAAATGCAGAGATGCTCTTAAATTGCAGTGATTATGTTTTATTGGTGTTATATTACATAGAAGTTACTATGAATTCAGATGCACAAAATACCTTTAGCTAGTCAGTATTTCTTCTTTAAGCCACTGGAGTGCTTAAAGACATGAGAATTGTTAGGTAGATGTAATCATAAGTGCAATAAAGCTTTACTTAAGAATTATTAATTTTTTTTTATGGCCATGCTTTATTGTAAAAAGTGAGAGGCCCCATGGGACATGTCATCTATCTTTCTCGCATTCATGTATTTTTTCCCCCCCAATATACAGGATTAGAGATTTGTGGATATATCAATGAGATTAAATGCTAAATTAATTTTGGAAGAAACTGACATCAGACACTGAACTGACATTTTCTTTCCTAGGGCCATAAGACAATTGGGACCTAGGGCAGTAA
Organism: Hipposideros armiger; assembly: GCF_001890085.2. Taxonomy (NCBI): domain Eukaryota; kingdom Metazoa; phylum Chordata; class Mammalia; order Chiroptera; family Hipposideridae; genus Hipposideros; species Hipposideros armiger. The sequence goes on along the minus strand of NW_017732048.1, from coordinate 646,139 downwards.
TATGTGTCTGTCATTTGCCTAATGTCTGGGAAATTAACAGAGGTGCATTGCCCCTCAACCAGGATCATATTTTAAAAAGTGGAGTTCACTACACTTCTGACATTTACTTGAAAATTTTAAAGTATAAAGCTGAGCCTTAGACAAACTGAAGAAATTAAAAAACAAAATAGTGGCAAAACAGTCATCACTGAACCAATATAATAGAAGATAACAGACAAATGGATATATAGGGCAAAAGTAATCCCATAAAATAAAAATAAATAAATAAAAATAAATAACTGTTGTTAGGGGGAAAAAAAAGAGGAAAAATTTTGTTCTCTTAGATCGCCAAGCCAATGCATTTTAAAATCACAGACTCTTTGGGAGGAAAAACTGTGTCTTATTCATCTCTGTAGTCCTTCTCTCTAGAACTTTGCACAATGCACTTACGTAATAGTGTGGATGAAAAAGGGATCACACACTAAACCTGACAAACCCAGAGACCAAAGTAATCACACAGGGTGGTCTGAATGGAAAAATTCCTAACTAAAAGCAGGTCGTGGTGGATAGTCCCATCTCAGACCTGTAGCTTCTTTACCTTTGAAATTATCTATTCACTTTGTGCATCTAAGATAACATACCTTTGAAATGTCAGAGTAATCTTTTCCAGGCCCCTCAGGGCACAACCGAGGCACCTGAGCACGAGACCACAGAACCCCTCATTGTTATCTTGGTCCCCCGCATACCATCTCTATGTGCTGTAAATGTTAATTATTAACCACCCTGTACCCACCAGTGTAAAAGGAGTGTCTCTCTGATTTACTTTTATCTCAGAGATCTCCCCATTTTGCTTTCTCCCACCTCCCTAATCTACCACCAATGAATTTCATGTAAGCCTCTTGATGTCTTCTCCTTTGATTCTAAATCTATAAAAAAAAGCTACAAAACTGCTCTACTCTGGAGCATGTTGTTAATCCTCTGAGGTTTTGCTTCCTGGCAATTGTCAGTTTGCCTCGAACACTTGTAAGACATTTTCTTAGGCTGGACGTTCTTTCATTGACAATAGATCTTCCATAAAAGTTGTCAATGCTCGTGGGTTGCTTGTCTTGGTAGAATTTCCATGTGCGGCTTCTTGAACAATATACTTCAGCTTGTCTAAGGGGATTAAGTAGTCAGCTTCAAGGCCCTTACTTTTGATTATGTAGCTGACCTGCTGAGTACATAGCTGTTCAAAAGCACAGTGCAGTCCCTTACATACTTGCTTTTCTCATTTTAAAAAAGGTAATATGGTTCTAGTACTCACTTAACATTACTGGGAAGTAAGCATTTGTGTAAAAGTTTCTGAGTAACAGATGGAAAACAGCTGCACACTCATAATTATTACTATTACAGTCTTCACTAAAATACCAAAGCTTACAGTTGTTAATAAAAATGTTTATTTCCATAAATATACAGGTTTGTGTGTGTGTGTGTGTGTGTTTTTTCTTTTATTGAGCAGCAATCTTCAGTTGCTTACTCAATAGGCCAATGTCATTTCTGCAAGCTAAATAAAAACTTAGATTTTGTTAACTCTTTTTAGAAAAGTATCCAACAAATTGACATTATGAATCTATCCTTAGTTATCACGCCCTAAGATATGCAAAAAACACAGCTGTATAAAATAGAAAACTCTGCTTCTTTTTCTCTTGATAGCTGTAAAATGTAGTTTGTCTATTTTCACAACCATAACTTCTTTCACATCGGCTAAGTTTCCTAGGAAGACTGTCGAAAGAGCAGTCACAATATTTTTGCAGCCTCTTTTAAAGACAGGTTTGTCAAGTGCTTTCCAACAAACCCTTTTTTAAAAATAGGATATACCTAAACCAGTGTTAACTTTTTCTTATGCTAAGTAGCTCTTTCTGCTTTAGCTTAACTAAAGCTTTGATTTAAAGTGTAAATATGTCAGAAACTGAAGTTGAAGTAGTTTATTTCCTCTCTACTTTGCATCAATGCAGATCTAATTAATGGTTTAATTGTGTTTAATGTCATTAATTACAATATTAAAGCCAGAAGCTATAAAACAGTACACTGTAGAAGTTATTACTTTGCTTTTTATTTTTGAAAACAAATAGGATTGCTTTTAAAAATCTAGTCTCTGAAAGGATTTGAATTTTAAAAATCATTTAATTTTTTCTTGTTAAAATAAACTTGCAAGCACTGACTTATCTTTTCATTTGAAGATATTGTTCTTTAGTCTTGCCTTTTCTCCCAGGCCTATCCCGTTGAAAGGACTTTTTTTTTCTCCCAAATTCTTATAATAAAAATAATAATAGCTAATCGTCTTGGAACACTCACTAGCAGTGACACTTTTTAATGTATTCACCCAGGTTGATTTCATTAACTATCACAATGCTTCAAGGAGGAAGGTCTTGCTGTATTTTTAAAATTAAAAGATCTTATCTGTATTTTTTTAATTAAAAATTTTAGGGTGACATTGGTTAGTAAAATTACACAGATTTCAAGTGTACAATTGTGTAATATATTATACATATATCACATTGTGTGTTCACCACCCAGAGTCAGTTCTCCTTCTATCACCATATATTTGACCCCATTTACCCTGTCTTGTATTTTACAGAAAAGAGAACTGAGGTTCTCTATATAGAAATACAAAGTGCTCTACTCAAGGTCAAACACCCAGTAAAAAGGAGATCCTGGATTTGAACTCATACCTTCAGAGCTTATATCACTAATGAACTCATCCTCGTTTCAACTCTCTAATTCCTATTTATGAGAATTTTAAGATGGTAGGGTCATTCATTAAAAGTCTCTGTCACTTTGCTAAAGCCTAACTCCTCTCATGTTTGTATATGTATTTATAAAGTCTAAGGATTCCTCATACAAGGACAGGTTTCTGTAAATTGTAGAAATAACTCCCCATTTTTGCTCTGAAGTGAGAGATACAAGTGAGCCCTGTTAAGAACAAGACAATAGCCACAAAATGGAGTCACTTATGCTAAACCCCGCATCACCAAACTGAGACTTAACTTAATTACAGTGTTGATTCTTCCAGAAATAGAATCTTAAACCCGTCAGTCAGAAGTCCCCTGATCAGCACTAGTGAGGTCATGTGCCTGACAGAACCCTGCCATTCCCTAAAGGAAAGTGACCTTGTAAATAACCAACTCGCTTTTTTTTGGTATAGTATAACTGTCTTGTTCTAGCTCCCTTTTGCCTATGTAAAAAAATGTCTTTCATTTTTTACAGCTCTTGGAGCTCTTTTCTAGATTGGCTGTTTCCCAATTCATGAATCATTGAATAAGACCAATAAGATCTTTAAGATTTGGTCTGTTGAATTATTTATTGATTTATTTACCAACCCTAAAGAAGAATGTTCCTACAGTGAATGATCTGTCTCTTGCATTCAGTAGAGAATTCCCCCACCTACCCAACCCAACGACACTGGAGCATTTAGGACCCAGAAGATGCTCAGGTCACATCAAATAATGTGGAGACAAGTACATTCACCTATGTACAAACTGGACTCCCTATGTCAGATCCTTGGTATTTTCATGTTTCTAAGCCTCGACATCTTTTACAGGGTCTAACAGCCACATACATTTGACTTTTTTTTAAATTTTTTATGGAAACTATCCCCATGGCAGTTCTTAAATACCATTCTTAATCATTTCCAACTCCTTTAATTAATGCCAGGGGAATTTTAATTGGCATGCATTCCTTTCTCAGGGCAACACCTTGCATGATTTTCTGACGGTTCATTTGGACGAGAAGTGAGTTCTTATCCCCAAAAGATGTTTGATAACAGTTTAGGCCATTGTAAACTCAATTATGGGATTAGAAATTAGATGTAAAAGTAGTTAAGGGGGGAGACCAGTTAACTCAGTTGGTTAGAGAGCGGTGCTGATAACACCAAGGTTGCCAGTTTGATCCCCGCATGGGCCACTGTGAGTTGTGACTTCCCTAAAAGAGTCAACTATGCTATTGTAGCATGAAAGCAATGTGTTACCAATGACCATGGCTGTCCCCCAATAAATTTTTTTTAAAAAAGTAGTCAAAGAGTAAACTTAAAGTGTTCTAGCATTTTTTAAAAAGACTGTTTATGGTTTTTATTTTTTTCCCAGAAGAATTTTAAAAAATGGTTTGTCAAATATATTAAAAAAGAAAATTTGATATGATATGGTATAGTATCTTCTACTTTTATTACCCTGTTCTTTATGTCACCTAAGAAATTGATTGAACTTGCTTATCAGTTATAAAGATCTCCCAAGTAAAATACTTGATTGATCACAAACTCCATTATTGACTAAATTAAAAAAAAATTTCCTAGAGAAAATATATCTGGAATTATATATGATCTGAGAGTTATAAACTGAAAATTGAGGGGACCTGATAGTAACAGGAAACCGTCTTATTGACCTGATGGAGTTTTATCTGGTTTAATAGGTGTAGTTTTAAAAACGAAAGCTATCTGCCCTTTATTCTTCAGAGAAGAAATCTGCCAACTCATGAGGAGGATGTGGGAGAGTGCAGCAGGGAGGAAGTTGTGACAGGGATGGCAGGGAAAGACGGAAAGAAGGGTGGGAAGACATCAAATAAAATCTTTGCTTATTTCAAAGCTGTGCCTGGAATTGACCTTTCACTAAGCCAGCGAGCATCCGTGCTTCTTCAATACTGCATAACTGAGTGATACTACAGATCAATTAGGCTTCTGGCACTTGTCTCAAAGATAACACATGTATAACATCGGGTCAGTAGGAAAAATGTTTTCTTAAGTTTCCAGACACTAGGAATCTAAAGGCAGTTGGACATTCTGTGTTTTCTATGCTACTTATAAGAGGTTTAAAAATGTAAATTAATCTAAAGCTTGATTTGTAACCATTCAGGCAGTCCCCAACTTCCTCCTATACACCTTTGAAAATTCATGCACTCTCCCATTTCTCTGTTTCCTACTTTCACTCTCACCTGTGCAGTGGCTTTTGGGGACCAAACTCTGCAGACTGCTGCTCGTGATAACATTATCTAGGAGGACATAAGGTTGGAGGAAGGTTTCTGGCATATTAAAAAAAATGAGACTGCCATAACTTAATATGTTCTCTTGGTATATATTAAGTGTGGCATAGATTTATATTTGAAACTTTATGCTTGTAACCCACAAATATTAATGAAATATAATTGTACCACTCGTACTATGATTATAAGATTCATCAAAAATAGCAATTCCTAGTACACAATGAGAGAGAGAGAGAGAGAGAGAGAGAGAGAGAGAGAGAGAGAGAGAGAGAGAGAGAGAGAGAG
>NW_017732048.1:638566-640645 GCF_001890085.2 Hipposideros armiger | reverse complement strand
GAGCGGCCAAGCATCATGGCAACCTAGAGGTCTTAGCTGGGTGGGAGCGTGGAGGCTTGGATTGGATTTGGGCCTTCATGATGACTGGAGAGAGAAAGTAATTTCAGGCTAGGGGAACAGAAAACCATTGCAGAATCTGTAAGAGGTGTGTTCCTTTGCCTAATTAGTATATGATGGTGGCCAAGCTTCTCTCTGCCTTGATTTAAACACTTCTCTGGAAATAACAGATAGGGACTGACAGGATCAGGAATGTTTGTACAGACTGAAGCAACGTTCCCGGACAGGAACTTGTCCTGAGAGCAGCAAGTGCTATTCTCCAGGAAGCCTGAATAGCAAGTGCTATTCTCCAGGAAGCCTGACTCCAAGAGCTGGGAGTGAGGTCCAACGTTAAGTTGCTGGCACGTATCCAGAACATACACACTTTGCTGTGTAGAACTTCTATTTATCCTGGAAAGTCCTGCTCAGGTGTCACTTCTGGGAATATTTTCTACCCGCATAGACAGAGACAATCATGCCTTTCTTTTTACGACTTAGCCACTTCACTCATATTTCTGTAATCATATTTAGTGAGGCAGTAACATAACGATCTGTGAGCACCACTGTCTCCTCTACTGAGACAGTGAGCTCAGGACCTTACATTTCCGGGCTACGCAGTGCGCATGGCGATGAACGCCAATGACAGCTACCTCCAGGGGGTGCTCTGAGGACCACGCGATGAAAAGCATGGCAACCCCTTGACAGTTGTCTCACTCCCTGGTTGGCAGGAGTGTGGAGTTTGTGGAAGACAGAGCACTGTGAATAACGTTGCTACTTTAATATTTTTCACATGTTACCTTTTATTAGGAGTACTACCTTATTTAGGAGGGATGGATGCCAGACATAATGGAAATGGAAACAGGCACTAATTTAGTTCCATTTCAGCACTGCTACCTTTGCCACCCTGTGAGCCTGGACGAGCTACTGTGCATGCCTGGGATTTGGTTTTCCCATCGGGAAATGAGAATGTTTGAACGCTTCAAGTTCCACGTTAGGGTCTTCTGCTACCTGTAAAGTCCTCAAGGGCCCTCCACTAGGCAGCCACATACTATCAAACTGTGGTTCTCAAATTCTCCCCCAATAATCCTGGGAACTTTCACTTTTGGTCAAATCCCGTATTTCCTTTGTTCTGATGCTGCAGACCCATTCGATGGGAGGAGGACAGATAGTGCCTGGGTTGTGGAGTTCAAATCCCACACAGAGGTGTACTTGAGTTGTGCAATTCTATGGGACTCTACGCCTCTGTGGTGCATGTAAGCAGAAACTGGCCTTGCTGACAATCTATTTGGGGCCATGATTATCTTGAGATTCATCCTTTATTGCTCCTTTTCCTGTATCTTAATAGTTGGGGAATCGGCATGGACCTGGACAGGATACACAGAATTGTGTTGGCTCACACATCCTCTCTATTTAGTGCAACAGATGCGATGATCTCCCAAAACCTTTCTACACAAACTTGCTGTGGTTTCAGGCATGCTCCCTAGGCCACATGGAGCAAAATGGATTTACAGAGACTTGCCAGGAGACCGCCACAGGCACGGAGGCCAGAGGCGTTGAAAACCTGAATCTGGGGCTTGGCAGTGGGGATGGAAGGGTGCAGGTGGATACAAAGACCATTTGAAGGAAAGATCAACACTATTTACTGACCAGCGGGAGATCCTGGATGAAGGAAAACGCTGAGTGAAAGATGACTGCAACCTTTCAGAGGTGACTGCATTAGCTGGCGAGGCGGCTTTAACAACTCACATCTCCTGGGTTTTGGACTCTGTGGATTCACATGATTGGTGAAAAGGGTACAAGAGAAAAGTGGCCAATGGGGGATGTTTTTGGCGAGGAATTATGAATTTGTAAGCATGAGATGACGGTGAGCAAGTTGGAAATACCCGTCTCTGAGCTCAGGAGAGAGGTGAGGGCTAAAAATGCAAGCGGGGTGATTGCATGGGGACATTTGAAGCTTTTGGGGGGAGAAAGATACAAAGAGCAGGCCTGTGTCTACAGACTCAGATGGGAAGAGCGGTTCTTTTTGACATGGGAGAATCTAGG
>NW_017732048.1:617058-638031 GCF_001890085.2 Hipposideros armiger | reverse complement strand
TTTTTTAGCTGAGCCATCCTGCTACCTGTTGGCAGCTCAGCGGCTGCTCAGCTCGGGCTGGACTCGAACCACTGTTGCTCAGAGCTCAAACCCTTGAACGAGCTCTTAACCAACTGAGCCACTCGGCCGGCCCTACAATATATGTTTTTTTAATATCTGGCTTATTTTATTTAGCTTAATGTCCTCAAGATTTATTCACATTGTAATATGTATCAGTACTCCATTCCTTTTTTATGGCTAATTAATATTGCATTGTATGGATTTACCACATTTTATTTATCCATTCATAAATTGGCGGACATTTGGGTTGTTTTCACCTTTTGGCTCTATGACTAATGTTGTTCTAAATATTTGTGCATAAGTTTTTGTGTGGATAGATGTCTTCATTTCTCTTGGGAATTTACCTAGGAGTAGAATTGCTGGGCTGTCTGGTTAGTTCTTTGTTTAACTCATTGAAGAACCACCAAACTGGTTTCCACCATGGTCATACCATTTTATATTCTTGCCAGCAATGCATGAGGGCTCCAGTTTTCACTACATCCTCACCAGTGCTTGTTATGTCAGTTTTACTGTTTAAAACTCTAGCCCTCCCAGTGGGTGTGAAGGGGTGTGTTATCATGGCTTTGACTTGCATTTCCTTGAGAGCTAATGACATTGAGCACCTGTTCAGATGTTTGCTGGACAACTGTATATCTTCTTCGTAGAACTGTCTATTCATGTCCTTTGTTCATTTTTAAATTAGGTTGTTTGAGTTGTTGCTGTTAAGTTATAAAAGCTCTTTATATATTCAGGACACTAGACCCTCTTCCCACCTATTAAGCTGGGCTCTAGGGGTGACCAGTTAGCTCAGTTGGTTAGAGCGTGGTGCTGATAACACCAAGGTTGCTGGTTCGATTCCCATGTGGGCCACTGTGAACTGCTTCCTCCTTAAAAAAAAATACAGAGCCAACTATTGTTGAGCCATTGTAGCATGAAAGCAATGTGTGAACAATGACCATAGCTGTTCCCCAATAAAATTAAAAAATAATAATTAATTAAAAAAATAAAATAAACTGGGCTCTGAAGGAAAAGTGGAAGTTAACTTGGTAAAGATTGTGGGAAGACCTTTCTGGGTAGAGAGCGCAGTGCATACCAGCTGTCTCAGTCTGCTCAGGCTGCCATAATGAAATACCACAGGCTGGGTAGCTAAAACAATGGACATTTATTGTCTCACAGTTTTGGGGGCTGGAAGTTTGAGATCAGGGTGCTATAAGGGCTCTAATCCCTTCATGAGGGCCACACCCTTATGACCTCTTCTAAACCTAATTATTTCCTAAAGACCCCATGTCCAAATACCATCATATTGGGGGTTGGTGATGACACATGGGGATTGTAACGGTGGCACTAAATCTTCTATTTTGAGATTTGGGTCTCTGGTATAATTCGATTTTGAGATTTGGATCCCTGGGATAAATCGAATTAACAAGTGTAATTTAGCTTGGGACTTGTTAATTCGACTTATCCCGGGGATCTAAATCTCAATAGAAGATGTAGTGCCACCATTGCAATCCCCCTGTCTCATCAGTTAGGGCTTCAACATATGAATTCTAGGGCACACAAACATTCAGTCCATAGCACATGAGAAGGCTCTGTGGGTGAAAGCGGAACGGTAAACAAGGCACTGAGGGTACATGTCTGTGGCTGGATCAGAGATCCCTAAACAGGCAGGTCCCAATGAGGCTGGTGCAGTGGCAGGAGAGTCAGTCTCCAAGACCAAAGCTTCTCAATCCTAATATGCATAAGAATCACCAGGGAGCTTGTGAAAATGCAGTTCTGATTCAGTAGGTTTGGGAAGAGGTTGAGAGCCTGCATTTCTAAGTTCCTGGGTGATACTGACAGAGTAGCAGACACAAAGCCCCGAAGAGCCTGCTACGAATAGTAATATGTCCTTAGAGCAGTGATACGTTATTGAAAGGTTTATAAAAGGAGGGCAGCAAGATCAACTCTGAGTTTTTAGAAGATCAGTCTAGTTGCTCAGTGGAAAATATATTGGAATAAGACAAAAGAACGGGGAACGCATAGCTAAATTAATCATGGCTAAATAAATTAAGGCCTGAATATTCAAAAGACAGAATGTTCTACAAACATTAACAACAATGGTTATGAAGACATTTTCATGACATAGGAAAATATTTATGAAATAATACGAAATAAAAAGGCAGACTTCAAAACTATATATACAAATTGGTTTCAGCTTTGTAAAACAATGCATGTAGGGAGGCAAATGTACCAAAATGTTAACAGAGCCCCTTGGGAGGTTGGATGATGGGTGATTTTTATGCTTTATTTATGTTTTCTTTGGTTTCATTTTTTTTTAACCATTTTCACTCTGATATTTTATTTGTTTAAGCTGCTTTCTAACCAACGGAATATGACCCAAATTATCCAAGATCTTGGCCATTTCTCTCTCTGAATAAAACTCTACAGAGCTGAGCTCTAATACAGTAAATAGGAACACTGGTTGAATTCATTTCCTGGCACTTCCAAAGGTGCCATGCTGTTGCTGGTTGTCAATTTCACACATGCTATTTCTATCCATTCAGAGCTGACAGCTTGGGTTTCCCCCTCCATTGTAATAGCTGTTCTGTCTTCTGGCTTCCCCGAGCTTGCATTTGGTAACCTTTGCCCTTTTATTTGGTACAAGCCAAAATGCCATCTTTGGAAAACTAATGTACCAGAGAAAATGGTAGCACGAAGCCACATAACCTACTGTTCTTTTCCTTTCTGTTTGTAAAGGTTATTATTAGAGCTCATTTTAGAGAATTTCAAATCTATTCAAAGTATCATGGGTTTAAAATTTTCTAATGGAAGCAAAGCTTTTGATGTTTGGGTTTAGAAAGCTGCCTAGCCTCTTTAGAGTTCAAATTTTCATACATTGGCACAATTGATCAAAGACTTTATTTTAAGGCAGAGAGAAAAGGCAATTTACCTATAGTTGTTTTGTACTCTCAACATTATTATCCTCTTTTTTTTTTCTTCCTGAACCATCTCCCTGTTTGAAGATCTACTTTTTTACTAACATACATTGGCTTCACCTTCTTTTTGATCATGAGAAACCATCTGGAAACGATTGAGAGTGACGTCACAAATCCAGCATTATGATTTCAATGTAGGATCAAAGAATAGGGAGGGAAAAAAAATTCAAGGAGTGGAGGAGCTTGGTTTAACCTTTAAGCACAAAAATCTCACAAGGTATGAAGAGGCAAGAAAACATGATAAAATGAAAGAATTATTGATGGGCATTAAAGTAAGGGTAATTGGTTTACTCTGAGGTTCAACTTAGTTAACATACTGGCACCTAGTTTTGTATTTATTGAAAGAAAAAGAGAAGAGCAGTCACTCAGGGTCAGTATTACAAATGATGCCAAAGTTAGGAAGACTTTGTAGTGTTGGGTTTGGCAGTGTCCTGAAGCTAAATGCAGACAACTATGAAAAAAGCCAGGGGGAAAGGTCATAAGCAGGGACAATAGATCTGGAATTTGGAGGAATTCATACTCTACTGAAAATTCCTAGACCACTCAGGAAAATAACAGATTTTCCTAGTCGCCAGAGAAAAGGAAAACTAAAGCTAAAACTCAGCCAACCCTGGAGAGTAAACAAATGATTACAAGGCGGGGTTCCTGGCAGTATGAAGTGAGAACCTAGAATCTTGATGTGAATGACCCGAAAATTACGCCTCATATAGAAAGCGGTGTCCTTACAGCTCTAGAACCTGGATGACTGTTTGCTCTTAAGAATATTAGCTCATGCAACACAGAAATGTGTATAGCTGATCAGAACAGTTGATTTCCTATGTATGGATTTCAGCCAGACGCCAAAGGAGGTGAGTGAATTTCATGGAGGTGGTGGGTCTGTCAAGGGGTAAGGATTTGTATTTGAGGAAATCAGAGAGCAGCAGCTTCAAAATTCTTTTTCTGCTATTTAAATCAACAGTCCTGCATTTTCCAGGACCACTCGCAAATATAATGTATTTGTATATCTTTTTAATGGCACCAGTAATAGAAAGGTGATGTATTAAAAACATCCTTGGGTGTTATTTAATTTTAATATCTTTGCAAAATATTTTTATACAAATACATTGACTCATTCATTTAAAAAGTCATTATGAGATTGCGTGCTCCAATTTAGGTTTGGAAAATACGGTCACCGTACTAGCTCGCAACCTTCTTTGATCACTCTTCTATGCCCAGAGGTTTTTCTCTAACTTGGCTGTTGTTACTTTTACCACCACAGAAGTTATTAAAATATTCTATTGAAAGAATTATTATCTAATATATTTATTTCCAAGCCTCCATTTTCTTGTTGTTCCTTTTTTTAAAAACTACAACATGCCCCAAATAAAATAGAATCTTATTTTTTAAAATAAAAAAACAAGTGGCCTTACCTATGAAAAAACTAACATTTAGAAGAAACACACACAAAACCACATTTTACTATCCTTAATTTGATGCAAGAATTTTTTAAACACTCAGGAAAGGTAAACACATGTCTTGTGTGCCCCATTCCCATACCAGTAGAACTCCTTAAACAGATTGCTGTAACCTTCTTCTCAACTTGGTCAAGGCTTCAGAATCCTTCTCAACACAGTAGTCCAGGAGACACCAGCAACTGATTGTAGTTTGAATTTGAGTTTGAAATGAATTTGCCTATCTGGCTTTAAAGGAAGAGCATTTCACTTCTGCTGATAATTTTGGAGAAGACTGCATGCGATTTTATTTAGAAATGGAATGATTTCATATTTTTGTTTAAACATAATTATAACTGTATAGACAAGACATTCCCAACTTACAAATGTTCCCTTGGCAGGTTGTTGAAAACTCATAACCTATGAAAAGAGCTGGGAGTAGGAAGACAAGAAAACAGGCAGAGTGTGTTTTACTTATTTCTATTCAGCAAAGCAGAACACTTAAGAACCAAGTCTTGTAGTGTGAGATGCCGTTAGCTTCAACTTTCTTCTTCATTGTGTATTAAGCTGCATAAATTCTTTTTTTTTTCTTTTTTTTTATTGTTAGTTTCAGGTGTACAGAAATAAATTCTTATCTTTAAAGCCTTGGTTCCCTCATTTGCACAATGGGGTTGTTTTCACAATTAAATATGGCCTCTCAGGCAAAGCATTTAGCTTGGTACACAGCAAGCCCTCCATAAGGGTTACCTTAGATTAACAGAGAAATTTTATTTCTCCTCCTGGTGAAATGAAGAAAATCCTTTCCAATCCTAACCTTTGTTTTCAATAGATCCTCGGCAAATTTTATAATTAGACACCACTTGGATCACAGACTATGCTAATGCAACATAGGTGGTACAAAAAACAGGGTCCTAAGGGCTATAAACCAGAGGCTCTACATCCTGCTTGGTCTTTAACAAATTGTTGAGCAATTTATTTATTTTACTGGCCTCTGGGTTTCCCACATGTTAAGTTAGCATTCTAAGATGTCATGATATTAGATGGTGTTATTTTAGAGGGATTAGGAAAGTGGGAAATCAGTGACCTAAGTCCCATCCACTTACTCTTTAATGCTGTCCTTTGATGATCTCTTCTCACCCTTCTCAGGCACTCACCCACTCAGAGTTATCTACCCAGGTAATTCAGAGTCAAGTTTAGTCTATGTCAAGTTAAAATTTATATGTGAACCCAAAAGAAATGAAAACATATGTCCACATAAAACCTTGTATACAAATGTCCAGAGCAGCATTATACGCAATAGCCAAAGGGGGAAAACAATCCAACTGCCCGTCAACTGACGAATGGAAACATACAATGCCATATCCATCGGCTATATAAAGGAATGAACTACTAATACATGTTACATTATAGTTGAACCTTGGATACATTATGCTAAATGAAATAAGCCAGTCAGAAAGGACTACAGATTGCATGATTCCATTTATATGAAATGTCCAGAATAGGCAAATCCATAGAGACAGATAGTAGATTAGTGATTGCCGGGAGCTGGGGGAGGGGAGAGTGGGAAATGACTGCTAATAAATATAGGGTTTCTTCTGGAGGTGATGAAAATGCTTTAAAGTCATTGTGATGATATTTGCTCATCTCTCGGAATATATTCAGTATCTTTTAAGTGCACATTTTAAATGGCCAAATTGTATAGTATGTGGCTTATAACTCAATAAAGCTGCTATTAAAAAAATTCTGTTCGAAAAAGGTGCTGAGAACAAAAAAGTGAATCATTCAGTTTCTAGGTAAGTTTCTAAGGAGCTTCCTGTGACACAAAACAAGCTTGTCTAACAATGCCTGTCAGGCAACATCGAGTCAGGAATATACCTTTGGTGTCTTCTATTAAGGAGAAAAGACATCATTTCAGAAGGAATGGGGACAGGGAGAATGGTATTAGCAACTGAATTTTGTAATAGGGTAGGTAGTAAGTGAAACTCACTCGAAAAATTAAGACGAATAGGCAAACAAATCTATATTGATTGTTCTTAGGTTTTCCCTAGAGATAAATACAAATAAACCTGGTTTGAGGATTCTGACCATTTACAATTGCTTTTTCACTAAATTTCAAATTTCAAAATATTTCATTGTAATTCCTAAAGACAACATTCTCTCCCAATAAGGCCAACTCGCGTAATCTGAGGCAATAGTTATAAGACAATAGTTCATCTCCTTCCCCCTGCTTTGTAGACTCACAACTCCTGGGATCGCCCACTTCTGTTTTAGAATATATCTTTGTCTTGCGACCCTACCCTAGAGACTCGTTTTAACCTCACTTTATCAATATGTGTGTAGCAAGTCACTGCAAATCATTTATTAATGTTAAGCATCTAAAGATCCTTCTGTAATTCTTATCACTAGTATTGTTATAATTAGTAGGCACAGTGAAAAATCTTACACACGGTGGTTAAACAAAAAAACCCCCACATATCCCCTTCAGAAACAAAGAAAAAGTCTCACCCAAGCAACAGAAGAGGCAAACGCTGAGAAACAGAGAGCTGACAGAGTAGTTGTCCATTTTCTCAGGAAAACTAGAGGTGGGGGTAAGGTTGCCAGCTTCCAGGAACCAAGGGAAGCTGGCTCTCTTCTCCTTCTGCTGGGACTATGGAAGAAACCGCTCATCATTCGCAATCTCGCCATGAGACTTTCTGCCTTAGCTGCTCATCCTAACGAAGATACGGGCTTTAGTAGCACATCGAGCACGGGGCTCATTTCCTCTTCCCAAGGCAAGGAGAACGGAGAGCACGAGGGGCTCCAAATAGAGGATGCGGAGCCCAGGGCTGGCCAGAGCTGAAGCTTTACTTGAGTAAAGGGCGGGGAAGAGGACGTTGCCAGGGCAAGTGAGAGATGGTGGGAGTAAGAAGGGAATCGGAACTTCTGACGGAGAGGTGTGAAAGTCATCTATCTGTTCTTCTGTTTTTGTTGAAAAAATACATGCAATATGATCTTACTATTTTAGCTATGTTAAGTGTCCAATTCAGTAGCATTAAGTAGATTCACGATGTTGGGCAATCCTACTGCTAGTCTCAGAAATTGTGCATCACTGCGAAAGGAGACGCTGCAGGCATGAAGCAGGCGTTCCCCACTCTCCCTCCCCCCAGCCCCTGGCAACCAGTGATCTGATTTCTGTCTCTCGAAACTCATACATGAATGTTCATAGCACTATTGACAATGGCTAACAGGTAGAAACAACCCAAATGTCCATCAACAGATGAATGGAGAGACAAAAGGTGGTATGTCCACACAATGGAATATTATGCAGCCATAACAAGGAACAGAGTAATGATCCATTCTACAACAAAAATGACCCTGGAAACACCGAACTTTCCATTTCTGTCCTTAGAAAGAATGAAGGCATTAGCAAGGGGGCGGCAGAATGTCACACGAGGGTCCACAGGTCTGGGCTCTGGGAACACTTTCTTTTCTACTATAGGGTGTCAATGAGGTAAGCCATTTAGCACCATTCAGGATGTCAGATGCTCCCGCTGTAAAACCAAGCGAAGCAACCCTGCTTCTGTATAAGTTCATTGTAAGAATTTGAATTGTTCTTTTAAAGTGCTGTAAAACTTTCCTAAAGACAGGCAGTGAGTAATTTAGGGGCTAGAGGGCATTGGGAGAAATAAATCAAGAGGGATAGAATGATCAAACACTACCCTTCCTTCCTTAATCTTTGTCATGCTCCTTCTTTTGCTCCGTCTCCTCTACTTCCTGCCCGTTCCCCACCCCAATTCCCGCCTAGTCACCTACCGCCTGGCCTCTTCTCTCTTTGAACCTGTTTTGTGATGTTTCCTTATCTATGCTCAGGGAGACCCTGTGTACCCAGTAGCTAGCCCAGTGTCTGGTGTGGAGTCAGCACTCAATAAGTGGCATTTGAATGAAGGAAAGAATAAATGAGTGAATGCATAAAGCAAATGGAACAGATAGACATTAAAGCAGGTCCCATCTGCTGAACAGCACTTTACCAAAACTCCAGATCCCTCATCTAGCATGACTCTCTGAACTTTTATATCAGTTCTTATGTTACTCTTTATATTTTGTGCCTAAAGGTGTAAAGATTTTATCCTTCTTCAACACCATATTTCCTCCAGCCCCTGGTAGATGCATCTGTACAAAGATATACTCTGTGGCACTCATTCTATTAAATTACTTAGAAAATCTACAGAATAAAATAAAACCGAGATAAAATACCTCTGTGAATCTTTCTGAGACACTCCCAGGAAAATGTCTTCATCCTGTCCTCTGATAGCACTTTCTATGCCCCTTTTTCTACTGCAGCTAAGGATTTTTGGTTTAATGTTCCCCTGAGGTATTGTGAGGTCCTTTAAAATAGAGATGCCTCAATAGATAGTTATTGATTGAATAAATAAATGGATGAATTGTACTAATTCTAATTTTTCTTTAATGAAGATAGGACAGGCTCCATCAATGATAAAAGGATTTGATAATAAAATAAATTATGGAAGTACATTTTGAAGAAGTGTGTCCTTTATCTCATTTGGAAAAATCACAATTTTAAAATGTAGCTTAGTAGCCTTATTTTCATAAAAGTAATTTTTATTTTTTTAACTTTTATCACAATTGTGTATTCATATCTTTTAAAGAGCTAGACAGATGTATGAGTTATGTTATCAAAAATAGCAATTTTCTTTGCCGTCTCTCAGATTTTTCCTCCCAGAGGCAAACACTTTCTTTCAAAAGATTTTTAAATTGACCTCCATATGTCTAAATTCCATGATTTTCTTGCTATATATGACCCGTGGTTTATGTATTATTTGCCTCCCTCTAGAACAGTGGTTCTCAACCTCCTAATGCCGCGACCCCTTAATATAGTTCCTCATGTTGTGGTGAACCCCAACCATAAAATTATTTTTGTTGCTACTCTATAACTGTAATTTTGCTACTGTTATGAATTGGAATGTAAGTATCTTTTTGTTTTCCGATGGTCTTAGGCGACTCCTGTGAAAATGTCATTTGACCCCCAAAAGGGGTCGCGACCCACAGGTTGAGAACCGCTGCTCTAGAAGATGAAGATTTAGCTCTCTTTCATTATTCAACTCTCACCACATACATGTACTCATATTTGTACATTGCTTCATCATCCCAACATTGTTGTATCATAATTTTGATTACATCAATATTCAGGGCCGGCCGAGTGGCGCGATGGTTAAGAACTGGCTTGGGACGCCAGAGGGTCCCGGTTCGGATCCCACATATGAGGGCCAGTGACACTGCCCTCCACAGCTAAGATGCTGAACAACAGCTCAACTTGGAGCTGGGCTGCTGTGAGTCGCCGGCGACGGCATAGGCTGCAACCCCTGTGGCAGTGGGTTGCCATGGGCTACCATATGTAGCCAGCAGCCAGCGTGAACGGCCAGCAGCCGCCGTGAGCGGCCGTCCAGAAGCCGGCGACTGATGTGCCTCGCCTGGGAAGAGCGCAATGATGGTGCCAACTTGGGCCAGTGAAGCAACGTCCTCCACAACTAGACTGAAGAACAAAACTACAGCAACTTGTCTGTCCCCTTCCCCCAATTCCCCAGCACTGTTCCCATCCCCCAATTCCCCAATAAAAATCTTAAAAAAAAAATTCAGTGTTCATGTTATCATGGCGACATAAACGCAAATGCTATTCACGGCTGAGCCATGTATTACTAAGTAATTCTTACTTTTCCTGTCAGCAAGCTTCGTTTTCCCTGAAGGTGATAATATTTTATTTGTTTGTTTGCTTCATTTTCTTCTTCCTTATCAATAATTCAGCTTCACTGCCAGTCACTTGTCTAAATTTCATGATATGTGAAATTAATAACCTGAACATCTAGAAGAGTCAGTGACACAAGAAAGGCACAAGGGTATGAACTACACCCTGAAGACCTTCAGACTGATCAGTAGTTCTCTCAATTTTTTCTTCTTGAAGGAATCCCTATCAGAGTCTTCTGAGCTGAGTGTGTGTGGCCTGCCTGGCTTGTGTGGCAGGTCCAAGCTGCCACCTTGGGTCTCCCTCTTTATCCCTTTGCTGATTCCTCCCTTCTCTTCAGGGTGGGGTCTCATGTTTCTTGTATTCTATCTCCTGCTTTTTTTTTTTAGTTTGCAACCGAATTTTTCTGGAGTACAGAAAATTTCATACTGTGAAATTTAGAGTATCCTCTAGTACACTACAGAAAGGATGTACACAAGGTAAAATTTTGAGAACTTGTTTGTCTGCAAACATCTTTCTGAGCCCTTTGACTAGATGTATACTTTGACTGGGGTGGAGTTCTAGATAAAAAATATTTTTCCTTCAGAAGTTTCAAAGAATTGATCCATTGTAATTTTTTTGTTTTGCTGCCCACAGGAATGCATTTTATTTTATTTTCTGCTTTATTGACATATAATTGACAAATAAAATTGTAATAAAGTGTACAATGTGATGATTTGGTATACATTGTGAAATGATTACCACAATAAGGTTAGTTAACACATCCATAACCTCACAGTTACTTTTTTGTGCGTGTGTGATGAAAACTTTTAAAATTTACTCTCCTAGCAACTTTCAAGTATACAATACAGTATTGTTAACTATAGTCCCCATACTCTACATTAGATGTGGAGGGTTTTAATATAGTATTTCATTTAATTCTTATGACGATGTGTGAAATAAATACTATTATATAGTGCTGCTGTCTAAATGAGAAAAATACAGAGATGTTAGCTTCCTCAGTTGTCATTCCTATGAAGTAATACATTCAGAGTTTGGATCAAAGTTTCATTTCATTTCTCATGTGTCATTGGCCAGACTTGGATTTTACACTTGCCCTAAACCAGTCACTGTCAAGGGGAATGTAACTCCCATGGTCGGCCTAGACTGATCAGGATTTACTTGTGAGTCACGTGAAGCAGAGGTAAACACTTGACCAAAATCAGACGTAGTCAGCAAAGAGAAAGACAGACTGGTAGTAGACAATGTCGACTGGCAAAAATAACTCTCCAGAAAATCCATCAAAAGAATGGTTTACTCAGGAAAAGAAAAAGCAACTAGGTCACTTCAGGAGTGTGCACTCTCACGCTCCTGACTGGCTATTCTACTTATTATCATCCCTCCCCCAGAAGTTACCACAAAGTTTAACAGGAAGTCAGGACTAGAGAATGAAAAAGGGGCCCAGCTCCTCCCATAGTCCTCCCAGCTCATGGTTAAGCATCTTAAGATGCCAGTTCATTTTTATCAACAACAATATCATTGGCCACAGTAATGAATATGGATCCTTGAAAGAGAAGACATCTACTGTTAGAGCCATTCTATTAATAGCCTATAATTAAAATTATAGCTAAACGATCTCAGAAAAACTAGAGATGAGAATTTTCTGACATACCTGGTTATATTCAAAAGCCATGTCAATATTTCACATCGTTATGAAACAAAATTAAATGTTAAAAACCCCTAAATACCAGAAGCACAATGAGACAAATAATCTAACGACTTGATAGAAAAATCCTCACAGAAAGAACTATTAAAAATAGGTTTTTTTTTTTAAACACAGGAATTTGACTATATCCAGAATAAGATCCACCGAGAGGACAAAGAACAGCCATACAATTTAAATTGCTTTTTGTATTCATATCATTAGTGATGGTGTTTTTTGTTATCCTGAGTTCACTGGGCGGGTGCTGTAGAGAAAGCAAATGAGAAATTACATAGGTGTTGTTGAGAACTGGGCTTTCAGAATGGAAAAAAGGGATCTGATATAAGATCCATGAGGTTAATACTCTTTTAGACCTAAATTTGAGTTAGACTTAATAGCACAAACTCATGAAGCGTTTTATCTTAAAATTATGTTCTAGCCTTATACACTGAAAAGGTCCAAGGGCAACGAGAAACATAGCAATGAACAACAGTTATTCTTTTGGGTGTTCTGATTAGCTATCAAAAATTAAAACATACAGGTTATTTGACCCAGTAATCCCATAGGTGGTAATATAGTCAATAGAAATATGCCACTCTAAATGCCATTTCCATGGAGACTGAACCAGGGATTCTTGTTGAAATGAATAATTCCAGATCTGTGGTTGGTAACATATAACCCAAATGTGGTATATTTTGTCCCATGAGGGTGAAATGGTTATCAGAGACTACCAGAGTTGGGCCCAAAGAGCCTCCAAGTGGCGAAAGATGTTACAATTTAAACATCATCAAGGGGGGCAGTGGATGGGGGAGGGGGATTGTCACTTTGTAAGGGCTGAAAACGATAACTATTGCATTGTTTTGTACACCTGAAACTAATAAAAACAAACAAACAAACAAAAATCATCAAGGATAATAAGCACAGTGGAATGGAACACACAAAATATATTTGAATCCATAAATTCATATTGATATTTAGAAATTATTGGTCATTTTGTGAGGATATAGGAATCTAACTCATTATTTCAAGAAAAGGTAAGTAAAGGAAATAATTCAAGCATTTTTCCTGTTTCCTATACAGTCTACTCCTCAGAGTAACCAAGTTGTTGATGAGAGAGAGGCCTTTTCTTTTTATACAAGTATTCCAGGTAATGAATCAAGAAGAAATGATATCATTAGGCTATAATAATTTTACAACCACAGATGAATTAAGAAATAATTATTAATGGCTGCTAATATCACAAAAAGACCACCAGACGTGTGGGGAAACATACAACCCTACCTGTGAAGTACCCCTTCCCAATATATCCAGATGGTGAGAAATGGCAAGACCAACAACCTGACTTTTTTTTCCTGAACATATCAAAGAACTTTTTGAGAACAAAAAGGATAAATGTAGAAAGAATGTAGCTTATTTTTTTTTTATTATTTTAAATTAAAAAAATATCTATTCATTGCTTTTTTTGATTTAAAAACCCCTCAATTTCTTTTGAATGTGATTTGCCAGAACAATGAAACATCAGCAAGCTGAAATTAGAGAGTGAAGTACCAAAAAAAACCACAACACAACTGTGTGTGCATATATGTATGTATATAATAATATCAAGCTATGCCACGGAAAACAGTACATAAAACAAAAAGCTTCAAGTAACAATCAACAATAAATTCAGCACAAGGCACTCAGTGTCGCTGATTCTGAAACCTCTTTTTTTGAAAAGTTACTTTAATGAGCACAAAAGTGACCATTTTAATTTTCTCTAGTTTACTCAGTTGATGGAACTCTGATTAGGCAATTTCCCTTTTTTCTTCACTTTCTTTTATCATCAAATACCCTGAAAATGATAAGACAGCAGCATATCCTGAAGCGTGGGGCTCTCCCATCACCCTGAAATTATTTCTATTTCATTTTTGTGTTTTTTTTTTTCTTTAATCCTTCTTACAAAAAAGAACAATAGAAGGGCCTAACTTTCCGTCTTAGCACTAAATGCCTCTCAGTGCTGTGGAAATATTTTGTTTTCTAGCGATTTCAGGCTCTGTATATATACACTCCCTGCTGTGATAGTCTTCATCAAAATAAAAAAGAAAAGAAAAAAGAACGGAAGCAAGAAAAGAAGAAGCCCTACATGACAGGAACATTAAACTCCAAGGGTGGCTCATTTCGATCTGCAAGTCTTTCTTCATTACTGCAGGGACACTATGTCTTAATAAAGGAAGTAAAGCAGTTTATACGCCTCAGAGCACGTGCCCTCAAACCAGAAAATTGGCATGAAGGGGGAGAAGACCAGCCCTGCCTTGGACCAGTGGCAGCCACAGAGTAAGGGGCCTCTTCTGGTGAGGACCAGATGACACAATTTGCAGAGGGCAGGTTTAATGTTATTATGAAGTCTGGAAGAAAAACATCTTCGAAGAAACCTTTGTTTGACCCTCGTCCCCCCGCAAACGTTGAAGTCATCTCATATACTGTATGTTGAAAATAATTCTACCCAAATTCAATAAAATTCTGTATTTATAATGTTGAAATAACCTTGCACTGCAAACAGAAGACATTTCTATAACCTAGAGTAACTTTGCTGTCATGAGAACTGCTATATCAGGCATTATATTTCAATTTGGAATATTATAAATTATTTCTATCTATAAATTAATAAATTATACAATAGAATGTATCAATGACTCAGTCCCATTTGCATTTTGATAACCATCAAAGCAAATGGAAAATTGAGAGCCATTAGTTTGTTTGAATTTTAAAATATTCCATAAGTAATATTTAACGATATAGAATTTTCATTACCCCATATTTTGGATTATGTTCTTTAGACTTCGAGGTTGTAAGTCATGACTTCCCAGAACAAAAAAAAAAAGCATGAAAATAAAATGTAGAGATTTAAATATTTTAAAGTCTGTATTTCCTATAAAGATACATTTTTTTCTCCATTTTTTAATTTTTTATGAAATCTGCCTGAATGAAAGGGCCCAAAAGTTTCAGGATAGCTCATTTAGTTCAGAATTTTCTGTGGATTTCCCTTTGTGGGTCTTAATTAAAGGGCTCATTAATTAATGACAATCTTAAAAAATAGCAACTTACATAACCTTGGATTGACAGAAGATCTTCAATGGTCAAGTTCAAATAAAATTTTGAAACAAATTTTATAGACTAATGAAAGTCAACATAAATATATTAGCCTGCATTCTTTCAGTTAGTGACAGTAACAAATTCAAGCTGACACTAGCATGAAAAGGAAGACATGTTTTTTTTTTTTCTTTTCATAACTACTAACTCCAGAGGTTCAACTGGCTTCACATATTGCAAACTGTAGAAGCTTTCTTCCCTCCACTTTTTCTTCTTTTTTGATGTATGTTTCCATTTTAATCTTAGATTTTTTTCCAGTGGGGTCAGAAAAAGCCATTGGTGACCCTGGGCTCATGTCTTAAAACCTTAGCAATCTCAGGAGAGACTCTGCCAACATTTCCAGCCATTGATTCTGATTGGGGTAGTGTGGACATACATACAGCTCCTGAATCAATCACCATGTTCAGAGGAATGGAATATTCTAATTGGTCAAGTCTGGGACAAGCCCTCACCCCTGAAGCTAGGACTTGAGCTCATCTCCAGCTGATACCTGAAGACTAGGATAGAGGAGAAAAACAAATTATAATGCATAAAACAAAAAATTGCATCAATGAGTTTGATGGTCAATGCCTATTATCATTGGTCAAGATAACTAGTGTTAAAAAAAAAAAAAGAGGGTGGCCGGTTGGCTAAGTTGGTTAGAACACAGTGCTCATAACACCAGGGTTGATGGTTCGATTCTCACATGGGCCAGTGGCTGCGCCCTCCACAACTAGACTGAAGACAATGACTTGACTTGGAGCTGATGGGTCCTAGAAAAACACACTGTTCCCCAATGGGAAAAAAAAAAAAAAGAGACATTGAACTAGAATCCAGAAGATCACAGTTTTTGTTTTTTAGCTGATGGCCGTCAGGCAAATAACTTTGTGGATTATATTTGCAATGTGTAATTATAATTATATATTATAATTATTATATCATATATTATGACTTTAAAACTTGGAATTAATTATGTATGAATTAAGTTTTCTAATCTGTGAAATGGGCCTCATCTCTTTCATTGTTCCAATTGTAATCCACATGGTGCTAGATCTCCAAACTTAATCTATAGATCTCCCTCTAATTTAGAATATTCTAGAATATTCTCTGTGGAGGATATTCTCCAGATCGCTGAATCTCCAGATCCACCTTTGCCCTTCCCTACCCTGTTATGGGCCCCGGGAAGTCCACCTTTGTGGACACATGAATAGGCTCCCTTGCCCTCTGACTTCTGTTTGTGTTTGGTCAATGAAAACCAATGGCAAGGAACTGTGGGGGAGCAGAAGGAGAGGTGAGCATATTCATCCATTGGCGCCATTCCTCTCAGCCAGTGGGTTTTTAGTGATTGTGTTCCTGGACTGATGGCCACAGCTTTTGTCTACAGCTATAGCTAAAGGTCTCTTTGGGTTGATAATTGCTCCCTTTATTTATGCCTTTAAGCTTGGGAGTAGAGGAGTCTTACCTCTGATTGCTAGACTTGGGGTGCTTCATCATTTCTTACTGACTTCTGTTTTTTTTTTTTTAATTTTTTTTGGGGAATTGGGGGAAGGGGAACAGACAAGTTGCTGTTCTTTTTGTTCTTCAGTCTAGTTGTGCAGGACGTTGCTTCACTGGCCCACTTTGGCACCATCATTGCGTTCTTCCCGGGCGAGGCAGATCAGTTGCAGGCTTCTGGACAGCTGTTCACGGCGGCTGCTGGCTACACACGGTAGCCCATGGCAACCCACTGCAGCTAAAGAAATGAGCTACTAAGCCATGAAAAGACATGGAGGAATTGTCAATACATATTTCTAAGTGAAAGAAGCAAATCTGAAAAGGCTACATATTATATGATTCCACTATGTGATGGAACTTCTGTTTCTATTCTATGATACTATAATGGTGGCTACATGATATTATGGACTGAATGTTTGTGCCGCCCCAAAATTCATATGTTGAAGTCCTACCCCCACTGTGACTGTATTTGGAGATAGGGCTTATATGGAAATAATTAAGGTTTAGTGAGATCATAAGTGTGGGGCCCTGATCTGATAGGGTTAGTGTCCTAACAAAAAGAGACACGAGAGAGCTCTGAGGACTCTCCCTCTACCAGCGAGAAGGTAGCTATCTGCAACCCAGAAGAAAACCTCACCAGAAACCAACCATGCTGGCACCCTGATCTTGGACTTCCAGCTTCCAGACTGGAAGAAAATACATTTCTGTTGTTTAAGCTGCACAGTTCATTCATTCATGCATGCATTCATTCATGTTTTCAGCATTTAGCAAATAACGAACACCTAATATAAACAAAGCAGGAGCTACAAAACTATTTCAAACGATACCATTTGAATTCTTGTGTAATTTCCTAATAAGATTCACTGAGGTGAATTTTTTTCTATGTAGAATGCATTCAGTATAGACATTTCTTATAAATACATATCATAGCTAACTAAAAACAATTTTAGTTATTGCTAGTTTAAATTTTTCAGAGTAAATGTAATATAGAAGTAACAAAGTAATATTATTTTAAATAGATTAGTATTCCAAAGGAGTCCTTATTTGTGTGACACATGCATTTAATGAAGTTTACTTTTTTTTTTTTTTTTCCAGATGAAGATGTTGTGTGAATCCTGTGAAAGGTCTGGCAAAATTGTCTAAACCTCAATATTAATAGAGGTGTTTCTTGGCTCCATTTTTGGAATGTAATCTTTCATATCAATATGAAATAAAAACTGCGAAAAAAGAAGAAGAGAAATATGTCTTATTCTATCAAGGTACTTCTTCTAGTGGATGTCAATACAATAGTCTTCCTACTTAAATTTTTACTGGGATTTCAGGAAGTCACACTGATTTGGCCACATTTGATCTCGTCATGTAAACACAGTTTAAATATCAGCCCTTCTTGATGATGCATTCATTTGACAGTCTATAAAATCTCACATTATTTTTGGTCAAAATTATATCTGTGAAATAGTTGTTGTTCTCTAATGTAGGGTGTGTATGCATTAGGAGCACTTCTGACCCATATTAATGAAATAATTCTGGTGACTCTGAGGTAAGTTAAAATGATGGAGAAGTTGAAAAATATCCAACAATAATATATAGTTCATACAAATTCACCAACCAGTAAGTGCATGTTTTGTGTGTAAACACGGGCAGTCAGCAATGTGACAGTTTGAAACACACACACACACACACACACACACACACACACACACACGCACTGAATGCTTTGTTTGGGGCTCACATCCTCAGAAAGCCTGGGTCAGAAAGTAATGAAACACAATGAAAATAATAGTGCTGCTCCCCAACCAGTACATCTGTATTACCAAACTTCAAAGCTGGTTATATGTTAGAGTATTCGATCACCCCATCTCTATACAGGGGGATATAATTCCCAACCGGAAACTGAGAAAAAGGGATTAAGTGATTTGTATGGACCTCAGGGAGCCAAGTTAAATCCCTGTGACTCTCTAGTAGGAAAATAATTTTCTTTGCATACTTTCATCAAAAGTGGCTTAAGACTTAATTAAAATTATACACATTTTGAAATACATACAATTCTAAATGCCAAGCAAGGCTGAACTTGACCTTCTCTGCTCGAATACTTGGGGCATAAATCAATTCTATGGTTATTCTTTTAAGTTTCTAAAAATTTCCTGATGCTTCTTCCCTTAAAAAAATCTGAGGTTATTTTTATTTACTTAAGTGCATAAGCAATTGATTGGCAAGACCTGTAAATATCATTTTCACCAACTATCTGAGTGTGGATATTAGAAATTTTAACTGGAAAATATTATAAAAGATAGAACAAATTGTGGTAATTTGTGGAGTGTGTTATATGCCCAACAGTTGTACTTGTTCCTTCAATGTTATATCTATTGTGTGAACTTAAATTCTTTGAGAAATAAAGTAGATTAGAATAGTTTTCCAACTTTTTTGATTAATGGCTTCCTTTCACTATAATATATAATCTCACAGATCTCCTTTATGAATTTTTGTAATCCTGTCACCACTTTTATGAAGTGATTTATAAAGAAACTATTTTAGGCAAAAATGTTATATCATCACATTATTAAAATTGTATTTATAAAATTTATTTAACATAATATTTAATATTCTTAAGATGGAGGTAAATTTCAAATTTTCTCCATTTGTCAAATGACCCATGCTATTTAATTTAATTTAAATATGAAAGAAAAAGAATGATTTTCTAACTAACATAATATATTACTTAAAATTTAGTGATTTAACACATATTAAAAAGTAGACTGAAATATAATTGACATATTCCAGCATCCAAAATAGACAGAAACAGTTTTTCTGAGTTCTTTGAAATGTCTGTTGTAAACTTTAATTGATCAATTTATTTATTTTCATACATTAAAAAATCTAAATTATAGAAGTTTGTAAGCCATTTTAAAAATGATCATTTTTAATACATTTAAACATTTTCAAAGTTTTAAAAAAGATTGATATATGCAAGTGGTATTTGTAAGGACCTATCCACATATTATGTATTGTGCATAGATATCATTTTTATTTACAATAAATGTAAAGTCAAATTGGATATATTTGTGACTGTATTTACTCTTTTTAATCCTAGTTCTGAATTACTAGAGACAAGTTGGTGTAAAAAATTTAATTAGGTGAATGCATTGTACAGGTCTGATGAATAGTATATGGGGGAGATTGTGCAGAATTTTTATTATTATTACGGTCTTCATTAATATATTTGAACATGTGTTTCTTATAGTTCTTATATTTATTAAATAATCCATTATTGGCATAAATTCAACAAGATATGCCACATTCAATGTAGTTCTATTCCTTTCTCACTCATAGAATTGGGACACACAATGCAGAATGTGAAAACGCTGAATTCTCCAAGTCAACTTGCTGGTACTTTAGTTTATCATCCACATTACAAAGATGATTTCTTTGGTTGATAGTTGCTTGATTAATGTTTGTCCAAAGCATTTACTTTTAATTTGTTATAGTAATTTGTTTATCTTATAAAGGGAATGAATAGATTTTTAAAATAGAACTTAGTGGAGGCTTTGTTTTTTAAATGATTTAAAAGAATTGTAGGGATTAATCTATTTGTTCTTAATTTGGCTGTCACATGGGAAATTACCCTTGTGCAATGATACCTTCAAATATCTTAGCCAGCCAAACTATCCCAACGGCCCTGGAACAGAGAAGCTCACAGATTAAATTAAAACGCTCAAGTCACATGGTTTCTTAAAGCAGTTTAAAACACATCATGAGAAGCAAGGGGAAAGAGAAGGAAGAAGTGAACACACTTAGGATAGGGCGCGAACAAGGCGGAAGGGCCACGCAGCCTGGTTCTGTTCCTTTGGGACTCCGAAGTCCTTCCAGCTAATGGTGTGGTTCTAAAGAAGCCCAACAGATGGGACTTACTAGGGTCAACACACTTGCTAAACCCGAGAGAAGCAGGTAAATAAATATGCCTGACCCCTCCTGTGACTTGTCAGG
This sequence comes from Hipposideros armiger, assembly GCF_001890085.2. Lineage (NCBI taxonomy): Eukaryota > Metazoa > Chordata > Mammalia > Chiroptera > Hipposideridae > Hipposideros > Hipposideros armiger. The sequence continues at coordinate 617,583 of NW_017732048.1, read as the reverse complement.
TAGCTTACTGAATAATTCTGAGTTATATCTGAATTTCTTGAGCAAAGTACATGTAGGACCAGAATTAGACCACGATGGGTGTCACCCATGGGTGACATAGCTGTTAGTATAGAGGTGACATCTATAATGTACTACTTGGTCTTTCCATCCCTTTCTATATAACTATCATTCTTGTTTCTTTCATCATATATTCCATTTATTTTATATTTCCTAACATGCCTTAGAGATTACTAACTTATTCTATATTTAATAAATCTTGTGTATGCTGCCTAAGTCTCTCAAGCTTCCTGCTTACTCATTATCTACAATTAACACATCATGTGGGTTTCATCTATCTCATAAACTGCTTGCTTAATGACTATGCTTAACGTGTATGTTTTTCTTTCATCCCACTTATTTTGCTTGTTTTCTGTAGCAGAGTTGAATATTCTCAAACAAGACAGTAAACGCACATCACATTGGCATTTGGCAATGATCTGAAAGTTACAGAATCTTTTTTTTTTTTTTTTTTTTTTTTTTTTTTTT
>NW_017732048.1:607091-615888 GCF_001890085.2 Hipposideros armiger | reverse complement strand
CAACTAGACTGAAGAACAAAACGACAGCAACTTGTCTGTTCCCCTCCCCCCAATTCCCCAGCACTGTTCCCATCCCCCCAATTCCCCAATAAAAAAATCTTAAAAAAAAAAAGTTACTTAGAGACATAATTTAGTCAAAATAAACATGGATGAAGTTTCAGAATTCAAGAATGATGCAGTCATGATGTGAGAGGACTGTGACAGACACGTGAACCCAATTGCATCTCAAAACCAGAATCTGACCACACAATTAGACAAGAACTACAAGGAAAACTTGAACTTAGCGGGTTTGTTGTTGGCACTGAAGTTGTTAACTAATTTTATGTATATTGGAGAATAGAGTAAATGCATAGATAATATTGACATTATTGGGAACCCGGGTTCTGGGAGGATATATAAATAAGCCATGGAAAGAGGAACAATCAATACTGTAGTGTGGGATTTGAATTGGACATGTAAGTATTAACTCATTTAAAAAAAATTATTTCATGGCTCTGTCCTTTGAAAGAGCCCCAGAAGCAATAAGCATACCAAGCATTTATATCTTAGTTTCTGATTCCATTCCCCAGTAAAAGGACCAAGGCTCTAAGGGAAAATGGCTGATTCCAGGTGTGGGGTAGGGAAATGCAAAGTGAGCCTAGAACATTTTGTGCTAAATAAGAAAGAAAATGCTCAAAGAGTAATGAAAATGTGTCAAAAGGACATAGGAACTGGCTTAATGGGGGATGCCCTTAATCAAATTCAAGCATCAAAACAAATAGTAGTGGTAAAGGATCGTAACACATTCAATACAAATTAACCCATGAGGACTGGCTATAGCTCAGCGGTTCCTTCGTTCCAAATTAACCCATGAATCTACCAGTATTACGATACACAAAAAAAAGTTGAGGAGTCAGGGACAAAAAGTTGTTCTCCAAATATCCTAGCTAATAAAAGGCAGAATATAAGTAGAAAATTACTATTTTACAATCATCAGTGTAATAATTGATTGAGGCAAGGATTAGCTATGGTTGCTAAAATTACTTATTAATTACAAAGAAGTAAATGTACCTTTAAATGGGAGAGCTGACAGAAATGGCATTAACCAAGTGATCAAATTTAGCACTATCACTGTCAAATGAATTTATATGCCCCCTGATGTGATGTAGGGGAAAGCACACAATATAATCCATGTTCTATTCTTGCCCAAAAACGGTTAATCTGAATCTAATCATAAGGAAATCATCTAACAAATCCAGACTGCAGGATACTTTATAAGACAACTATCCTGAACCTTTCAAAAGTGTTAATGCTAAGAAAACAAAAACAAAAAAAACAGCTGGAGGAAATCTGTACAGCCTAAATTCTTCAGAGATATACACTGAAGTATTGAGAGGTGAAGGGTCATAATATGTTCATCTTACTTTCAAATGGTTTAACATCTATCCATCTATCTGTCTATTATCTATCTATCTATCATCTATCTATCTATCTATCATCTATCTATCTATCTATCTATCTATCTATCTATCTATCTATCTATCTATCTATCTATCTATCTATCATCTATCTATCAGGAGAATGAGCAACTGTACCACAATTGGTGAATCTATTAAAGGGTACACAGATTTTTCATTTTCCTATGCTTTCAACCATAAGTTAGAAATTTGTCAAAGTAAAAGGAACTGAGGTGGAGGGGCAAAACTATTCTTGGTTAGAAAGGGATAATGCATAGTTGGTGGTTTTAAAAAAAATACAGACTCTGAAATAATTCCTGTGTTTAAATCTTGGCTTAAATTTAAATTTACTACCCTAAGCCAAATTACTAAGGCAGTAACTTCTTACTAAGCAAGTAATACAAGGCAAATGCAATTGAATGAGACATGTTTTCTTCTCTTACATCTGTCAATGCTGAGAAATAGGAAATACCAAATAATTGCCAATTTATTGATTCTCACTGTATATGACACAGGATTTTGGAGGTAAGGGCAAAATGGGCTAGATTCCTCAGAAATTCTGGGATTTGTACACAGCCATTTTCTTTTATTATTGTTCCTAAGAGTAAAAGAAGATAAACAACAATGTCAAGGAGTGTGTTTCCATTTTAATCATAGTTTTCTTATTTTCAAAATCTATATTACTTAGGATTTAGAATGAGTGTATTAATTCTGTTTGTTTTAGGTGTAGGTGATAGAAGGCCATCTTAAAGTAGCTTAGATAGGCAGAAAGATTTACTGAAGGGAAGGGTTTAAGAGCCAAATCACAAAGGGTAAAGACATGGCTGGGTCTTTGGAAGAACTGGACCTAGAGACATGAATGCTGCTGGGTGTTTTTCATTCTATATCTCACCTTTTTATTTCTCTATTAGTTTCATCTCCTCTAATGGCTGACCATGATTCTCTATGGGGAAGGGGACATGATCATTAAAAACTACTGCATTTCTCATTGTGTAGGTTCTACCACTAGAGGTAGACCAACTCTCTACGTTGCATTCAGTACAAAAGGCCTGGAGAAGGAATCTGATTGGCTGTTTTGGGTTGGATGACCACTTCTGGACCAATCAACTGTGGCCTTATGTTTGAGGAGGGTGGGTAGAGAGATGTAAGATCACCACTGCTCTTTCTTGGATCCACATGGGTTGGAGTTGGGAAAGGAGCAATTCCAGAAGAAGTGGGATGCTGGCTAAGCAGAGTGCACATGTCTACACCACCAGAATCCTGGGATTTAACTTTATTCTAATTTTGATCACCAAAAAATACAGGACAAAATTTATATTTTTATGAAACAAGTACCTTATTAATGCATTCCTTTTTTAGAAAAATAAAAATCTTGTGAATCTAAAGAACTCATCGAATTTCCCAGAGAACATGTAAAAATCAAGGACATTAAGTTAGCATAAAAAGTAAGCAAAATAATTATCCTCGTTTTCATAAATGAAGTATTGTCTGGGTGCTTCAAGGGTGGAGAAAGAAGGTGGTGTAGTGTAATTATGCATCTGGGTCTAAAAATTTAGAGTAAAAATACAGTGTGACATCATGATGACTAAGAAAATTGCAAGTCACACATAGCAAAGAGGTTAAGAAAGGTTAAACTGAAGAGTTACCGCTTTACACTGTCCCTTTAAAGACCAACTAACTCAAATCCACAGCCACAGTCTTTGTTTTTGACCTGAACTTGACTCCTACAACTGACTATCTTTAACTCCTATATGTTTGGAATTTTACCAAAAACTTCTGGGAATTCTTTCCATATTATTAGCATTCTTAACCGGTGAACATGTCGACAACAAAGTGAAAATAGACTTTGCCTCTGAAGTTTTTCCACACTTTATTTCCCACACTTTACTGTGTTTAGCATCCCCCACCTCTGGCATCCCCCAGCTGAGAGCAAGAAGCGAAAACCATGCCTCACAACGTGACAGATGGCATATACCACTTTCAAAAAGTCGTTAAGGGTAATTGTCCAATTATGAGGGAGTGGAGTTGTGGGTAGCAAAAAGGGCCAGGTTTGCTCAGTCCAAGAAGATGATGTTGAGTGTAAGAGTCTGTTGGCGTGGGGCGCTGCAGTTTATCTGCTTACAGAACTGTATGCCAGGCACTTAGGTATGTGAGGGTAACTGCACTGTCTTAAAGGACTGCTGACAACGTGAATAGATTCAAGGTTATCTTCCCCCGTTGGGTTCCAGTGAGAGAATAAGAAAATGAAAGAGTGAGAATAAAAGAACAGACATGTCCAAAAGCATGTATGAAGAAGCCACTTTCATAAAATAATCAATGGTTTCAGATCATTAAATATTATATGCAGTGACTGGCAGGGCAGAGGTCTAGATTGTCAGAGCCCAAGCATTTCTGCCTAGAGAGGCGACATTCACATTGCTCTTGGAAAGGAAGTGGTGAGAACTGAGGGCACTCCCAGATGTTGTACTCTTGCGTCTAGAGCCAGAAATATGACAAGGATAGATTCTTGAAGAAATTAGAATTTCAAAAACATATTGCTTTGTTTGCTGAAAATGACCGGGGCAGAAAAATAAGATCAAATATTAAAATAAATTGGAACTCACTACCCCTGGCCTGGTGCCTTCCATGGTATTTGCAAAATGTATTATGTTTTTAATTTGAAAAAAAAAAAAGAATAAAGAAAAAAAAGTGTTTTTGACGAATTTAAAAATCACTCTTAACTTTAGATGAATAGATTTGTTAAAACACCTAAATATCTGAACCATAGATACTATATGAATTAGATACAATAGATGTGTTAGATTCAATAATAGGTGTTTTTACAAGTGACACGTGAATCCTAGTGGAATCCCTAATGATCTGGTGTTGTTTGGAAAAGTCACAATCTAGTCTTGACTGAGACAGAACCAGGGGAATTGGGGACCTGGGGACGGTTAACGCTGAGGAGCCACAAGTACAAGATTTGTACCTAATGTTTGTTATGTGATACTTATGTTCAAGTTGGCCTCAGAATTCTGTTTGTTTTATTTCCCTCAGCAAAACGGTGCGACCAACTTTTAACATATGGAAACATTTCCACACTGCAAGAGAGAAAGAATGAGATTTCAAAATAATGTCATATAGAATATACAATTCCAACGGACAGTCCCAGATAATATTTCATATAGCCAAAGTAATAGCCAGTGAAGTTTGTATCTCTCTCCTTTTCCTTCTCAAATACATTTCTTTTTAAAAAAGTGCTTTCTGAATTCGTTTGACACAGGAGAGTACATTTAAAAATATTGATTCTTCTCTGTGAAAGTCTTGGTTTACTTCTCAAATTCTAGAAAAAGTTAAGTAAGAAAGAAGTGTTGGATTCCATAAAGTTCAACAGCATCAGCTTCTATTTATTCAAAAAGGAAAAAAAGTTCAACTAGTAACTTTTATGCTGCCTGATAAGGTTTATTTTAAAATTTAATAGAATGTATAATAATTTTGTAAGGAAACCAATTTCTATATGATATAGGTAATACTCACAAATTAGCAGCATTTTCCTAGATCTAGAAAATATGCTTGTCTATTTGCATTATTTTAATATTCCCACTAGCTCTTCCCTGCCTCCCTCCCTTTCTTTCTTTCTTCCTTCCTTCCTTCCTTCCTTCCTTCCTTTCCCCATTGAGGAAAAGAACAAAAAAATGGAAAACAATTTTTTCCTTTCATGGCTTCAAAATGTCTAGAAATGTTAAATCTCTGTTTAAGATGTCACTGATGTTGGGCAATTATCTATAAGCCTTGGAATTGTCCTACACTAATGAAAACTTGGCAAGTCGGTAAGTTTTGAGAGTCTGGATGCAAGGATTTATAGTCACGTGTGTGGGAGCACTGTGCCCACTTTACAATTGTTTCAATTATTTAATTTCTAAACATCCAATTCCAAATGTCTTTCTTTTTACAGCACTTAATTTTGGCAGATTGTTACTTAGGTTAATCACTCAGTAGCCCCTTTTACTTGCACAATCTTCATTTGAAACTCTCGAGTTCAGACAGCCTTTAATAACTGTTGAATAGCAATGAAAACCATTGTTCTACTAAATACTTTGGCCCTCATATCTCTAATGGGGGAAATAAAAGCTCCGTCCTGGTTTTAATTAGTGCTTGGCCATATAGCGCACCACTATAAAACGCTTATTTTATTGTATCAGATAAAATTTGTGCCGCATTTGTGAATGCAAGCACAGTGGCATGCTTTAGTAGGTACACAAGAATAAAACACAGCTTCTTAAGTCTATGTCTGAAAATGGGGAGAACTCAACAAAGACAAATTGAGCACTTGCTCAACCAACACAAACAGATTAAAAAAAAATCAAGTGGACCACATATGGAGTTATCGTTAAAAAAAACGGAGCGTATAATATTTTGCATTAACCCTCCAACTTTCTATTGTGAAACAGTCAATAGGGTGATTTCTTCAGATTTGTGGGTAATGGGTACAATCTAATAAACTACGTGCTACGTAATTTTGAAAGAAAAGTCTTGCCAGAAAGAAAGATATAATTAGCTTCTAGCCATAGGATTTCATTTTCAGCTCTAAAGAGAAAATAATCAGTGAAGTCACCAGTTGGTTGAAATGAGGGAAGAGGAGGGGATAATTATCAGTTCGTAATCGCTGTGACCATTACCCTCTGCCTATAGTCTCCTCTTGAGCGAGGCTTCTGCACCTGGCCCTCGTGTGCGTGCACGCAGCTGAGAGGACACAGAAGGCCAGGCCATAATGGCCTGCTTCCTGGCCCTCCGAGCAGGTCGCCATCTCAATGGCTGCAGATGTCTGTGAAGAATGCTCACTCTTGGGTACTCTCCTTCAGTCATAATCCAGGGTCCTTGTTGCAGCCGGCAGCTTGAGCTCTTTCACATAAAGGCCAGGCCTGAATTAAAGGTCTTGGGAAACCTTTGATAGGCCGGGCTTTAGATGTTTTAAGCAGATTGTGAAAATAATTTACAACAAAGGTCCAGGTTAATTTAAAAATAGGGTTTTTTTTTTTAAACATTAAATCCATGTTATGCTGCCTCTGATGAGTTTCTATAAACTGATAAGCTTGTCTGGTGTAGCTTTCTGCATTTTAAACACACAGGCACAGGCTAGCTAGGCTATAACTGGTTCTTATTAAGCTATTAAAAGGGAATGCTAAAAGGAGGCTTAAAATCAGGTGCATTCAATAAAACTCTATTTGAGTTGGCACAGAGGCAGTTGCATATGTTTTCTGGTTGAGTTGGTGCTGGAAGTTTATCACCTGTATTACCTATGCTTAAACAGTATTTTGCTTCAATAAAAGTACCATTTATAATTTCTATCAACTATCATTAGGGTATGTTCATAGTTGATGAATCAACTTCATGTTAAGAGGCAATTAATATGCCTGTTAGATTTACTGTATTTTAACAGTGATTTATGCCTGTTGATTACCCATGACTTTCAGTAGAAACAAAAAGGAGTTCAAAGAGGGATCCTTAGGGCAGAATAAGTGCTCTATTTATTTTTATTTATTTATTTATTTTTAATTTTATTGGGGAATTGGGGGAGGGGAACAGCGCTGGGGAATCGGGGAAGGGGAACAGACAAATTGCTGTCCTTTCGTTCTTCGGTCTAGTTGTAGAGGACATCGCTTCACTGGCCCATGTTAGTATTATCATTGCGCTCTTCCCGGGTGAGGCAGTCGCTTACTGGCCATTGGATGGCCACTCACGGTAGCTCACACCCGCTGCCGGCCAGCCCCACTACAGCCTACCCAGTTGCCTGCGACTCACAGCAGCCCAGCTCCAGGTCGAGCTGTTGTTCACCATCTTAGCTGTAGGGGGCGCAGAGTCAGTTGCCCTCATGTGGGATCTGAACTGAGGCCCTGCTGCTCAGAGCTGGCGTCCCAAGCCAATGCTTAACCAATGCACCACTTGGCCGGTCCAATAAGTGCTCCATTTAAATGAATAGATTAAACATGTTTATTACCCTGATCAGTATCATCCAACTGAGACAAGAAATGATCCCCAACAAAAAAGGCAGTTAGCATCCTACTTTAGGGGGCCAAATTATTATTCTCTCTTTATGATTCTAACTCAAAGGAAATATTTTCTTAATCGTTCATGGAAAGTTTTGAAATTTGCTTAAACTAGAATCAATGTCCTTGTATTATACGCCGTTCAAGGCAACCTGTCTTCCTCTGGCAAAACACTTGTCCTCCTGGAATTTGTTCAGACCCTTTGAATTGGCCAGAAGGAGTTGCCAAGAGGAAAACTGGGCGGCATGAGATGTTAAGATCCAAGAATGGGACCATGGTTTCATCTATATACCCGCCATTTCCTGGGCCAACAAAACAGCGTATACTGTGAGCTGTGTTCTAGGCATAGCTCAGATAAATTTTTTAAAATTTTTTATTTTTTAAAGAAATTTTATTGGGGAACAGTGTGTTTTTCCAGGACCCATCAGCTCCAAGTCAAGTTGTTGTCTTCAATCTAGTTGTGGAGGGCGCAGCTCCTTGGCCCATGTGGGGATCAAACTGGCAACCTTGGTGTTATGAGCCTGCGCTCTAACCACCTGAGCTAACTGGCCACCCCTCAGATAATTATTATTCAACATAATATGAATTCTGTCTAGGGTGTACATACCCACTTCCTGGACAGACTGGTTATCTAAATTTAGTGACTTTCTAACCGAATAGGATATCAGAGACCCACTGGATGTTAATTTGGTAAAGTAAATGCCATTTTTTAAAGCCAACAGCCTCCCTCCTCCCACATTTTTTTGGAGAGCCGGTGGCTATGACTTTCTCTTCTGGTATCCCAGTGGCAGTACTGTAACTACACATTCCCAGACACACATTTCTCATGACCATTTCTGAAGTAATGAAATTAAACTCGATCTCAAAATTGTGTTCATTATTTGGAAAAGATTGTTATGAGGTTTTAATTAGAAGTTATGTGCACTGAGAGATTTATGGCTGTAAATTTCTCTGTACACATGGTTTTCATTAGAATGGCAGCGAACCAATAACTTTTAAGCGATTCCCATCACCCACGCCTCCCTGTGCCACCCCCTGCTCCATGAAGTTGAAATCATATTAGAGGTCACCCAGGTTTTTGAAAGAAAAGTGGACATTTATATATTTTCTTGAAACAGAAATCCTTCTGTTTAAGAAATAAGCCAGAACTACCATAGAAAAAGATTAGCTACATTATTCTTTGTCATGTAAGTGTGGGAAGATAAAAACTATTTGAAACTCAGGCTTGTTCTAATAGTAATACTTTTTGGGGGAGGGGAAATGAATATTTCTTTTTAAAAAAAATCTTTATTTTAAAAAAATTGTTTTATTTTATTTTTTATTTCATTTTATTTT
>NW_017732048.1:524933-606936 GCF_001890085.2 Hipposideros armiger | reverse complement strand
GGATGTTGCTTCACTGGCCCAAGTTGGCACCATCATTGTGCTCTTCCCGGGTGAGGCAGATCAGTCGCTGGTTTCTGGACGGCTGCTCACTGTGGCTGCTGGCCACTCACAGTGTCTGCTGGCTGCTCATGGTAGCCCATGGGAACCCACTGCCACAGGGGCTGCAGCCTACACCGTTGCCGGCGACTCACGGCAGCCCAGCTCCAGGTTGAGCTGTTGTTCAGTACCTTAGTTGTAGAGGGCAGTGTCACTGGCCCTCATATGTGGGATCCGAATCGGGGCCCTCTGGCGTCCCAAGCCAGCTCTTAACCATCACGCCACTCGGCCGGCCCAGAAATGAATATTTCTTACGAAGAATATCTTACTCAATTCAGGGTTGTGGTGATGATCACAGACTGATTCATGTTTCCCAGTCATTTCATAGTCACATTATATATCGTTAAATCAAAGATCTGTACAAAAACACAGCCACTGCCCTCTACACCGCCCCCCCCCCCACCAAGTTGGATTGTTGCAAATAATGTGGCCTATGTTATGAAATAACTCTTATTTTCCCTTGGTGAAAATTATGAGTATTATGTATGGTTAAGCAATCTTCATATTAAAAACTGTAATTCTGAAATATGCCTGGTTCCTTAGGGTGGCTGACTGAATCCATCATCTTCAACATCAGGAGGAGGAGATGGATAGAAATGACACTTGAACTTTTGAGCAGAAGGACTCTTTTCACATGGGAAAATAGTTTATGTATGCCCATAGCATTACAATACTTTCAATAGCCATCATTTGAGAGAATAAATTTTGCTAAATCTAACATGAATGAATTCAGTAGCACTTTAAAATAAATTGATAATTATAATAGTATCTACATACATTTGAGGAAAAATAGAACAGCTGTTTGCAATATATCATTTATTCAGTTTTAAAATTTTTGTGGACCTAGATAGATACAAGAACTTGACCTCCCCTCAAGGGTAGTGACCACAGACTTGAAATAGTGTTTAAAATCATATTAAAGAGTCAACTCCATTTTATGATGATGACAATAAACAACTACAATAAACAACAATAATAATAATTCCCTCAGGGCTCTGAGAACATGTCTGTGGCCTTCTGGTCCCCTATAGGAGAAAGAGCATCTGAAGAAATTAAAATCAACTTGATGAAAATGTCTCTGAAATTTGCATTAACACTGCCAAAGAATTTTATTTATGAGATTATGATAATGCTGAGAACGCAGTATTTAAAAATGTTGGTAAACTGGTGTGCTTCTGCAAATATGTGTGAAGAGCTCCCCAGGTCAAAAAAAGAAAAAATTATCCAGATAGATGGAACACTAGTCACAGAGCATGACAATCGTTTTGGCTTTGAAAATGGACTTTGAACTTAGACTATTACTCAGATTAGAAACAAGAATATTCTGGAACATCCTATAAGAACTAAAGACCTTTTGAACTAGAGGAGGTCAAAAATTATTATGCACTGAGTACCTACAGTGTGCTGTGCAATGTTCTAGATGACATATGTGTACTATTGACCTCTCAAATAATCCTATAATGTAGTTGTAACTATCCCCCAAATGTAGCCAAAAAAAGCAGCGAGCATGTGCAAGCAACATGCTGGACAAATAAACGCTTGGGATGAGAGTCTCCCCATCTGGACCAAATGGCAACCAGGAAGCTCTGGCTGAGACGTTAACTGAGAATAATAGGTGAAGAATCCCAGCACCACTGAAGGGTGGGCCAGCCTTAGCAACCACATAGCTATTGTGCTGCAGACAAACAACACATAATACAGATGGAGCTGGGCTAAGGGAAAGGCTTTTTGAGGACTGAGGCCAAGTAGACTTATAGGAGGAGTGGAAGAGGCAGCTGCAAGTCCTCTGAGGACCACGAAGAGACTCTTTCAGGTTTCTCTAGGAAATGACCAGGGGTCCTGGGTAGGGACTAAAAATGCCCACCGAACACATATTAGGAACTCAATAAGATTTTTTTCTTAAATGGATGGATGGTTGTTCTAGTAACTATTGCTACAATACAAATTCTCCTAAAAGGTAGTGGCATAAAATAATTATTTTATTATGTTCAAAGATTGTGAGGATTAGGAATTTGCATAGGGCACAGCGGGGATGGCTTGTCAAAGTCTGGATGACTCAAGGGAGAGGTAGAGCCTGGAATTACCTTCACTTACATATCCAGCCAGACATGGCTGCTGGCTGGAACCTCACCTAGGGCTGTCCATTGGCACACTCTACCTGGCCTCTCCATGTGGTCCCTCCAAGTGGGCCACTTTGGGCTTTCACCATGGCTTCTAAGAGCAAGTAACCCAGGAGACCCGAGCAGAAGTTCTATCACCTTTGATGACCTAGAAGTCACGTGACACCACTTCCACCATAATTACAAATTCAAGGGGAGGGAATGTACACCACACGTAGGAGAAGAGTCGGAATCATATTTTAAGAAGAGCATGTAGGATGGGAAGTTTTTTGCAGCTATTGTTGGAAAATAACAATTTGCCACAAATGTAGTAGCTCCACAAATGTAGGTGGCTAGGGAGGAGTGAGACACAAGTCTGTCAAGTTGGTTTGGCAAGGTCTGAAGCACAGGGTGAGAATCTTTGAAAGTAGGAAAGCACAGTAAAACCTTGGATTGCGAGTAACTGGGTTTGCGAGTGTTCCGCAAGACGAGCAAACATTTGTAATACATCTGAACTTGGTAAACGGCGATGTCTTGCAATACGCGTAGTTTGTTTCCAGAACAAATTATGCTTGCAAACCAAGGTATGACTGCATTTTCTTTCTCTGGGTGATCACTGCTGGTCTTAACATTGCTCTGGGCTGGAGACGAGTCTAAGCTGAGTTTAGCTCCAAATCTAGGATCAGCTGAGAGAAGCTTCTAGCTGAAAAGGGCTACTGGGTATCAGCTAACAAATGAAGTTTCAGGAATTAGAGAATAAGGGGCGGCGAGGAAGCAAACTTATTAAAAGCCTAGAGAACCTTGTCATTTTCTCTTATTTGTTACAATGATAAGAGGCGCTCATCTTTTAAAGGGTAGTGTCTAATTTGGGGGGCTGCAAAGACTTGTGAGGCTGGGGAGATTGCTCTACTCAATCATTTTTTAAGTTAATAAATTAGTCAATCAATTCAACAAAAACTTGAGTGTAATTATGTGCCAGTCTAGAGGAGGGGATAGCCTCTAGAAAAAGCATAGCTGGTGGCTAAACTGAGAGGTGAAGAGCTGCTGAATCTGAGAGACCAATGGGAGTGAGAAGAAAGGGCCAACCCTCATGTAAGGAAAGAACCCTGAGGGTTCAAGTAGCAGAAGGCCTAACACCTGCCTTCTTTATAGTCTGGTCAAAATGAGCAGTCAAGACTCATAGAAAAACAAAGGCAGGCTAGCTCCCCCTTGGCTGATGCTCTTCAGGTTGGAACTCAGATTCACTGCAAACGTGTTTCTTTGGCCTTTCCCATAATTCCACAAGCCATTCAATACCCATGCATCAATTCACTGTAAACATTTTCCAACATTTCAGGGCTGTGACTTAAGTTAAAATATTGCCTCTTGGCCCTTTGTCCCTCAGTTCTTTGTCTATGCTTGAAAATGTCTACTTGAAAATGTATGTTGAACTATTTTATTCAAAAGCCTCAAATTTGTTCATCTTTTTTTCCATAATCTTCAATATTTTATTGTTGCTGTGAACCTCAGTATGGAAACATTTAGCAAGCACTCAGTTTTTCCTAGGTTGATTTTTCAGTAAGTGAGGGATCTAAGCATTTTGTTTTTCTTCCTGATAGCTGTCTCCTTTTCAGTTCTTTCACTCCTTATGAGTGTACTGTGGAAGGAGGCATGCAGAAGCAAAAATAAAACTCTAAACATTTACTTTGCCGCTTATTAATTACTATTTCCACTAAAATGATCAGAGAAAGAAGATTTTAAGTGCTAGTTAAAATGGTTTCCTTCGATAGACTTCAGTTCCTCATGCAACCTTGTTCTAGCTCTCCACACTAAGAAACAGAATTGTTTTGTAATAGATGTAAAATTGCACACCATATCTTTTACACAGGATTTCTCATTTCACGCACTCCAACCTCCTTCCATGCTCTCTTCAGCTAGGATTCTGAATGTCACTTAGGTTTGTCAATCAGATGCTTGGATGCTCTTGTTAAGCTGGAAGCAAGACAATGACTATTTTCCCACTGTTTCTATTTTCTCTTGGTTGACACTGCATGGCATTGACTGTTTCTGTGGCAGCTTCTTGGCTGTGACAGTAGCGGTGTGGTTCTAGAGTTTTCCAATCTTGCAGTGGCTTCGTGGTCACAGACACCAGCTTCTCCCATTGTAGTGTAATTCTGAGCAATGTCTGTCTACTGAGTCCTATGTTTTTGCGGTCTATCCGACAATTCCACAAGCCACTTAATAATCATTAATGAATACGCCTCTCATAAACCAGCTAGAATGGCTCTCTTCTCTGAAACAGATCCCTGGCTGAAACAGGTAGGAAGTTTGGCTGGCCAAGGTAGGAAAACAGACTTCGTATGATATCCTGGATATACAGTAATATTAACCTAGTATTACACCTAATATTCGGACAACTGGTTTTAATGCTAGTTGTCCAGAAAATATCAGCCCACACATCAATCTTGTGGTTCTTTAGATTCTATGATGGAGTTGACTCTAAGAACCTAATCTCTTCCAAAGCAAAAGAAAACTGACTTTTTTCAAGAACCATGTAGCCCATGTTTCTTGCCCCCCTTGAATCTAGGCATGGATATGTGACTAGGTCTTATACAGTGAGATGCAAATGGAGGTTATTTTCTGTGTCCCCTGGGAAATTATTTTCAAAAGATAACTTTCTGACTGCTACCTGTATAGTAGCTAGAGCCAACAAGATTTGCCAAAAGATTTGTTGTGAGGTGTGAGAAAAAGAGAACCAAAGAAAACTTCATTGGGTCAGATTTGGGTCAGAGCTACTCAGGGATGGATAAGTTACCAATTGAAATGGGGAAGGCTGTGGGTAGAGGTTTGGGGAAACATCAGTTCAGTTTTGGACATGTTAAGTTAAACATATACGAGTATATTTGAGATCCAGGTGGGGGTAGCAAGTAGGCAATTTGATATATAAGCCTGGAGTTCAGGAGAGCAGTCCAGGCTGTGTGGGGGTCGGGGGATAGTTTTGAAAGCCTTGGGCATTTAAGGGCCATTGACTCCTTGTTTTTATGATTTGAGTTCAATTTTTGTTGACTAGTCTAGAATTTTTATGCTTATACAGATCAAGTAAGAATTTGGTAGGCTTCCTATCCATTTCACTTCTAGGAACACTATGATTGACCAGCCAACACCATAGGTCTGTGAGAATCAGACTGTTCTGATTACTGCTTTGACTCTGCTGTCCTTTACGGTAACCATGCCCACCTGGCCTATGGAACCTGAGTGCCATCACTTGGCCCCTGTCACTCCCAGATCCAGTTATTTCCATTGCATTTAGGTTTTCCAGGTGAGTGGCTGCAGTTCACACTGTAGATCTGGCCTGCAGAGAAGAGCAAGAACTCTTCAAGAATGCTGGGGTTCCCCTCTTCAAATTTATCTCTTAAAGTCTTTCACACTTTCAGGGCTAAAGAAACAGAGACCCAGGAGGCTGTGCCACACCCAAGGAAAAGGTAATATGCAGAGAAAAAATGAGTCTTACTAAGACCGGGGCTCCTTCTTGACCCAGTTCATTTTTTTGATTGAAGTGAGGTAATCAGTTATGAAGCCTCTACAATTCTTCTATACAATCTCTGTTATAGACTTACTCGACACACAAAGAAGTAGTAATATGTGACTAATAATTATGAGAAAAAACAAATAATAAAAGAAGGCCAACAGATGATATAGGCGTAGGTCTTGAAATTAGTGGACAAGAACTTTAAAATAATTATGAGAAATTTTTATATACCTCTCATAGTAATTGATAGAGCAAGCAGGAAAATCTGTAAGAATGTAGAAGTTATGAACAACGTAATGAATCATACATGAAATACTAGACCTACAACTGTAGAATGCACATTCTTTTCAAGCGCATTTGGGATAGTTACCAAAAAAGATCTCATGCAACACCATAAAGCAACTCTCAATAAATTAAATCATGTAGCGTGTATCCTCTGATGACAGTAGAACTAAATTATAAATCAAGTATATAAAAATCCCCCAAATATTTGGAAGATAACCAATACACTTCTAAATACTTCACTGAACACAGAAAAAAGGTCACAATAGAAAAGAGAAAAAATTTGAACTGAATAATAATGACAATACCATGTATCAAAAAACAGTACCCAGAACAAAATTTATAGTGCTAAATGCATGTATTAGAAAAGAAGAAAGGTTTAAATCCATTGACTAAGCTTTCATCTTAAGTTAAAGAGGAGTAAATTAAACCCAAAGAAAATGGAAGGCAGATAATAATAAAGTAAGAGCATTGATCAATAAAATAGAGAGTAGAAATACAATAATAAAAAACCAACAAAGCCAAGAATTGGTTCTTCGAAAAGATTATAAAAATTGATAAACCTCTAGCAAGATGAGAGGAGAAGGTGTAAATCACCTGGATTAGGGATGAAACAGGGACCTATCTATCTGATATTATAGATACCATAAAAATAAGAAAAGGATATGAGGAGAAACTTTCATGCTAAGGTGGGGAGGAAGGCTGAGGGTCTCCACCTTCCTCATGCAAAATTTCACTTAACCGCCCCCCCCCCCCCCCCCCCCCCCCCCCCCCGTTTCAGGTGATATCCCAGCAATCTCGCGTGCCTGTCTCTTCAGGCCCTCTTTCTAGAAAATGTACCTCTAGCCTTCTGCAGTGGAGAAAAGACTAGCGCTGGCCCCCTACAATGGGGAATGGATGTAGGACTAGGTTTTATAGCAAACTTTCAACTGAGCTTGCTGCTTTTGGCTCCAGTCCAGCACTAATTCCAGAAATTCATGATGTTTCCATTTCTTAAGATTTTCTGGGGTTGCACTGTGGTAAAAATTGGCCTAGGTCTTGGCTTTCCCCTGCTGGCTAAGGATTTGATTTTCTCAGAACTGCTAATTTAATCCCATCGTCACTCCTTCTTCTGCTTCTAGCATTCTGTGGCTCTCAATGTCTGTCCCATTCTCTTTAGCCTGTTTGTCTTCATCTTCAGAGCCCAGCTCCAGACAGCTCTTCTGTGAAGTCTTGATTAGCACCTCGCCCCCTCCACCTCCTACCATAGATGGGGTCCCCCGGCTACAGTCACACCACATACGATATATACATTAGCTACGATACTTTATAGCACTTTAAAAAACGTATTCCGTTACTTATTGGCTCTTTGACCTTGGGCGAGTAAACATACCTTTCTGGGCCTGACTTTGTTTATTTGTAAAATATAGATTCTTACCTTAGACAGTTGTTTTGAAAGTTCAATAGGATGGTGTGGATGAAGTACCTTGTATAGTATAAGGTACACACATGGAACCCGCAAATGTTTTATTTTTGTCCTTTCGTGTGAGCAAAAGCTTGGAGAGGAAGAGGCACGAATGTGTGATGGGGGAAGGGTTAGAGAGGAATGGGCGGCCATCCCAGGGGACTCTGTGGAGGACAAACAGGAGCTTCCTCTGGATGTCAACTGGAAGTCACTGCCCATGTGGCGCATTTTTAGTTCCTAAAATCAGTATCTTCTTTTTTTCCTCCCTTCAGTTTAATTAACATCAACAAAAATTTGAAAGTTACTCCAAATGTATGAGGCTTCAATCAGCTTACAAAATTCCTGTTCAGCCTCTTAGAGGTTTAAATCAAACAAGTAAAAAGAAAAAAATATATATATTTTAGTATTTTTTTTTATGTGAATCCTTTCTATGGAAAATTCACAACTGATTTTTTTTTAAGGTTAAAAAGAATCAGACACTCATTTTCTGACCATAAATCTTACTATTTATAAAAGTAATTATGAAAAAAGGAAATAAAATGTAGTAGTTTAAGAATCTGAAAACACTGAGAAACAAAGTTATTACGTTTAGAAGCGTGTCCAGGAGTGAAATAGTTTAAAATTAGTTTATTATTAATTTTGGTCATCTAGTTTTAAATCATTTAAAGTTAATGTTTAGCTTTGTCAACCTCTATGTGAAAATTTTGTTTCTAGCCAGAGATGCTTGTGAACGAAAACTAGTTAATAGATACATTTATAGGTATGAAAACCATAAACCAGCATAAGGAATTCTCTGTTTGGGTCTGGTAAATGTAGGCATTGTAATGTAGGGAATATGCAGTGAGTAACTGAAATTTTAATTGCTGGGAGCCCACAGACATCCTGTAGTCAGAAAAATGTCAGTTGATATCTGTACAGCAACCGCTGCATACTTGAAACTTCACTCAAGATTTTCACTCTTTTATCAAAAAAAAAAAAAAAAAGGACAAGAGAAAAAGAAAAGAAAACAAACCACCATTTTTTTCCATGCTAAACGCTTAGAGAACAGTTCATGCTCTCAGCCTTGAAGATGGTGGGAGTAATCTCTGGAGAAGTAGATTAAAAACGTAAATCTGAGCAGAACGAGGCAGTTGGGCCACCTCTCTCTATGTCTCTTAATCATCCTCTGTAGATTGAAATTCAGCCCGTTCCGCAAAGACCACGCTTTTGTGATATATTATGGCCCACAATCGTTAAACACACGTGCTTCTCCACAAACAGAATAAAGAATGCTTTCCCTGCATTGAGGTAAAGAGGAGTCATTCAAAAAAAGAACTTCATTAAGACCTATTGTTCCTACTCGGGACTGTGAAAGCCAAGAGGCCCCTGCTTTTTTTATGTCCCTGAAGAGGACTGCAGGAAAGATCCTAAGTCTGCCACTGAACTAATCTGTCAGCTCCACAGGACTCCTGGAGAAAGGCAGACATTTGATTTGGGCATTCATTATAGTAGCATATTCACAAATGCTACAGGTTAATCAACGCTTTTATTGGGTTTAAAATATCCATGTAAAATACACTCCAGAGCACTCCCAATTCTTGCCTTAAATGTATCAAAGGACTAAAAAAAAAAAAAATCAAGTTTCTTCTGGACCTGATAAGTACTCAAAGCAGCTAGCCTGAGCAGCATTCTCCTCGATGCTGTTTATCTCAGGGAGAAGAGAAAATGGGAAGGTTTTTTAGTGCTTTTCTGAATTTATAACCTCCGATTCAGGGCTGTCATGGCAAAGTTAGGGTCCTGAGAAGCAAAGGGCGCAGAGACAGCAGAAGAAAGTTCTGGAGAAGACGGAAATGAACTCAACATTTGAGAGGAGCAGCCTCTAGACTCCCCAAATCGCTGTTCAGCAAGGAAGCCAGGAAAACAGAGATAGTAAATTATTCTGATGCCTCTTTTACTATATCATCAATCAATCTTTTAATCGGACAGACATATGTGGGTATGCCAGGCAAGAAAAGTGGTACCTGAGTTTTTCCACTTCTTGGAGCTAGGTTGTAATTCGTAGCTCATTTGGCTTGAAGCTCCCTAAAAGGACATGGAAAAGGGGTAGGGACAAGAAAATAAGTGGGCAGAGAAAAGAGCATATGTAGGTCTGTCTCTTCTTTTTAAATCTGCTGCTGTCACATCACTGAAAATGACTTTTAGTGAAATGCTAATTTATTGGAGGCTGCACTCTTCCTCACATGATGACTGAAAACTTAGCTGAGAAAAAAATAGCCTAAATATTAATTCTGAAGTAATAAACTAACTCAAAGCAACGAGATGCAGGAAAATTGTTGACATCATATACTGACCAAGACTTTCTCAAAATATTGACGGAAATATAAAGAAACAAGGAGATCAGGTTTCACTTTTAAACATAAATTAAATATATGTGGATCACATAGTTTATAGCAGAGTAAGAATTCTGAGTGGCATCTGAAGTATGAATTCCCTTCTTATCTCCTTACAGCTTTAAGAAGCCACTAACTGTTAATAAACAAGGTTTTCACAAAAGATACTTTTCAAAAGACACATTCTGTGTCAGTTAAAGAGTTTAGCCCATGAACATTTAAAAGAGATTTTTCTGAATTTTATAGTTAAAAAAGCAAACAAAAGAAAAGGCCTTTCTTATCAGTTCTGCACCTGTAATGAGTAAGGCTTTTATTCTTCAAAGAGTCACAGTCTCAGGCACAGGGATAGGCCACAGCCAAAGGGCCACTGTGTCCCCTGCCACCAGTGTCCCTGGCCACCTTTGCTTGCTGGGAGGCACCGTGAGGTGCCACGTAGCCACGGCAGAGCACTCTATCCCTATGTGGAAATTCCAGAAGATAAGAAACCCATCTGCAGTATACTGGGACCCCTTTTTATAAATCATGACAAGATTAATACAGAAAATGCAAACAAGAAAAAACGCAGGGTCTAACTCATTCCCCTGAGGTTGCAGAGGGGAAATTTCTAGGGAGATAGGGTTTCGTTTTTGTATAATTACACACTCCATTGAATTTAATCATTTCGTCGTTAAAATCCTAGAAGACAAATATCTCCTCAGTATATACTTTCGCCGTCTTTCTAGTGTAATCACGTATTTCCAGATTGTTTTGGAGAGAAGCTGTGTTGTAGATAATGCTCAAAATATGGTATGAAATGAGAGCTCGCTTTGCAAACTACTTTCATTGTCTGTTATTTTGCTGGGCTCATTTTCGCAAAATGTTAAACATTGGCTCAGGCTCTTTATTTTGAGGTCACTTGTCCCTATTTCCATCTCATCTAGCTTTGGGAGGCTACTGTTGGACTTTTCAGGGTTTGATTGTTAGGTCGTTTAAAGGGTCAGCTCCTGCCTGAGCCACCCCACTGAGCTGGCAGTGTACGGGAAAGGAGATGAGGTCTTGAAAGATTTATCTCAGAGGCCGGAGATTTTTACCCAATGTCAGACATTCTGTAACTTTTCTCAGTGTGAGTTTGACAACTTTGTCTGGCTAAATTAGGTCCAAAGGAGGCTGTTGCCAAGTGTGGTCATGGTTGGGAGACCTGGTTTCTTTCTAGGTCTAGCTTTGCCACTCATTTGCTATGTGACTCAAACTTTCAATCAACATTTATCCAACCTTTGTGAATGCCTCTTACGTGGCAGACTGATGGTGGGTTGCTGGCGTCCTTCTTCAAGGGGGATGAACTATGGCACAGTAGCTAAGAGCAGGTCTCTGGAATCAAAGAGAGCCAGGTTTGAGTCCCAGCTGTGTGACTAATGAATGTGACCTTGTGCACTTGTTCACTCTCTCCGGGCCTTGGTTTCTTTATTTATAAATTGGGAATAATAATTTATACTTCACATTTGATGGTGATTTACAAGAGATAGCAAAGGTGGCAGGTCTAGTACAGTGCCTGGCCCATAGGAAGCATCCTTTATATAGCAGCTACTGAGATCACGTTGAGATGGACAAGCCAGTGGGGACCAGTAGGTTCTCATTCTGAATGAGAATCAGGTCTGGTCCGAGTGCTCCGTCTACCACTTGGCCTTGGGCAAGTGACTTAAGCTTTTTCAGTCTGAATTCATATCTGTACAGAAAGGAAAAGGATGTCTTGCCTTCCTCAGAGGGCTTCCCTGGATTAAAGTAGATGTGTGTGAACACGTTTTCTTTAGTCTATTTCCACCCCATAGCCCCCAGAACCCAGAAGGAATGTTGTAAAATACTATTTTGGCCTCACTTAACATTTGTTATTGACTCTCGATTTTCTCCTGAATTAAGTCCAAATTCTTGAGCATGACACACTAAGCTTCCTTAGGCTACGACTGCTATTTCAGCACCTCTTCCCATTGTCTCCAGCTAATTTCTAATCACAGGCAATCAATATACATTTCCTTGATCACTCTCTGCTTGTACATAGCCTACTCCTCCTGATTAAATGCCCTTTCTTCTTTTTAGTTAGCAGACTGCTCTCTCATGGTTCAGCATGGCTCCCTTGAGTTCTCTGCAGACCTTCCTGACTAGGTTAGTGGGGAGTGAACTTGTCATTCTCTCCTCTTCTATGATATAGCAATTTGTTGACCCTTCATTCTGGAATGGAGAAATGGCCTTGTGACTTTCATTAATTCATCTATTTCCTTAAGAACACGAAGAGTGGGGCTGGCCAAGTGGCTCATTGGTTGAGTTGGCTTGGGAGCGCGAATTCTGAGCAGCAGGGCCCCGGTTCGGATCCCACATGTGGGCCAGTGCTGCTGTGCCCTCTACAGCTAAGATGCTGAACAACAGCTCAACCTGGAGCTGGGCTGCTGTGAGTCGCCAGGGACGGCGTAGGCTGCAGCCCCTGCTGCAGTGGACTGCTGTGAGCTACTGTGAGTGGCCGGCAGCTGGCGTGAGCTGCCAAGAGCCACCATAAGCATCCATCCAATGACCGGTGACTGATGATCTGCCTCACCCGGGGAGAGCGCAATGATCACAATACCAACAAGGGCCAGTGAAGCAACGTCCTCCACAACTAGACTGAAGAACAAAAGGACAGCAACTTGTCTGTTCCCCTTCCCCGATTTCCCAACACTGTTCCCTCCCCTAATTCCCCAATAAAATCTTAAAAAAAAAAAGAAAAAAGAACACGAAGAGAGTTTTATTCATCTTCGCATCCCAAGAAGCTAGAACAATGCCTGGCATGTCTTTGGCATTTGATCAATTACTTTTAAACAAAAGAAATAAGGAAAGAAAGCATGAAAGTTATTATCATTATTGAATTCATGTTTACGATAACAGACAAATCCATAGCTTTTTGAGTTAATATGTAAGAAAAGACCACAGGCACTTGGATTACTTTGCTCCAAAGAGTCAGTCTGAACTGAGCCGACACTGAGCTGACACTGCAGGCAAGAGGGAGCTCTCTAAGGTCAGCTACTTTTAAACATTGTAATTTCAACATTGATGGGTATGAAAACAACAAAATGATGAAGCCTTTTCTTTCTTCCAATACACATCAAGAACACAGAGATGTTCCTAAGAAAAACATCGTTAACTAATTATAAAGATAAATGAAATGTGTCTGTGTGATCAATATAAGGATTTTTCTTGGTTTGGGTCTTCATAGAAAAATCATAACTGGTCTTTATATGAATTGAAAACAAATCCTGGTAAGCTTCGCAAAATTTCAACATAAACGACTAACAGGGCATTACCAACTCAAGATGGAAAAACAAAAATGGCGGGAGGGGAGGCAAAGAGGTGTGTATGAGGAGATAAGGAGTGGATTTTAGGGCTTTGAAACTTCCTCAATATGGTGGCAGCAATACCCAGGCCTGACTTCCTGACTCTTCCGTAAGACATCCCCAAATAAAGTTGTGGGGTAAGATTAGGCTTGCTTTGGGTTGATTTCTAACTTCTTTTCTTATTTTTTCCTTCACATCCAAGTGTCCAGATATTTTTGCTGTTTGCTCCCTCCATTGTCCCCAAGTCTCAGCTGGTCTGTGATCCTCTGCAGTGACCCTTTCCTCTGCATTACGACCATGTGGCTTCAGCAGCTCTCAACTAAAGCCAACTGCTAAACAAATCCACCCTAGGGCGCAGCCTTCCCAGGGGGGTTCATTTTTGAAAAGAGGTCAGCAAGTTAACCAAAATGCATATCTGAGGGAGAGGATTTCAAGGGGTGTGACAAAGTGAAGTGTGGAATTTCATGCCTCTGAAGGAAGACAATGTTAGCCTTGGAAGTCATAGCTTGTTGCCGCTGGGTTTCCTGTCACTCAGGGAAGTGGAAGGGATTGGAGGAAATAGTGCCGCTGGGTCTGGTGGGGCACAAGCTGGTAACAAATGGTTATATGCCAACGTTAGGGGATACCCATATACAGCAGGTGGCTGCAGTGTTTTAACTTTGCTCAGTGTCTGCATCTAAGCTCTTCTTTCACTTGTGGTTGTTGTAAATAATATTCCCTAAAGCCCCATTTTTAAGGTTGTTAATATAAACTTTAATTCACTGTTTTCCAAGACAGATTTAATGAAAACAAAGCCACTGAGCAGTCAGCTTCTGATTGCTGGTGTGGAGCAGAGGACGTAATTAGGAGACTGGTCCTACGCTTTCATTAAGACATTAAGTTTTACTTTAACCACTGTGTAAATTATGCTTTTTTTTTTTTAATGCCAAGTGAGTATCTTAAAAGAGGGATGCAAATCACTATAAAAAAGGCCTCCAGGTGTTGACTAGGATAAAATTCTAGAATCTGGTGTTGGGAGTGTTCCCGTAGGCAGAAAAAAATAGGGCCGTGGGGAGAGAGTGGGGGAGACAAAGGAGGCAAGAGGTGAGGTCATCTTTCAGGAAAGTACAGCTACCAGACCAGCTAGAACTAGATGTCAGTGGCCAAGAGCAGGCCCAGGACACCCTCTTGTCACTTTAGGTAAACTTTAGCTAATTATAGCACATTACAAAATTATTAGCATGTCAGCCAAGAAAAAATCCCCACTCCCTATGTCACCATGACAGTTCCAACAAGAGCCAAATAAGGACAAAAATCCCTCCTCCCGACGGGAAAGAGTGGTCAGCCGGGGCCTGCCTACGAACGCCAATAATGCCACCCCTAAAACTTGGATACTTCGCGCCCTCATTTTAAGAGTAATAAATTCTTAAGCCTCTTTGTTCTTCAGGGGCACCTGCTTTCATATGGGCCTGCCCGCTTTTGCCATCTTGAGAGAGTACTATCCTTTTTAATAAATCTATCACTCACTTGGTTTATCCGGTGCGTCCTTGAATTCTTTCCTGTGACTGACACCACAGACCCATTTTTGGGCAGCAGGAGGAAATTTAAAGATCACCCTCCCTCTGACTCTTACAAGTTGCTATCATTTGAAGAAACGAGATTACAGGGTAGAAGAAACAATTTTGTCTTGGGATCCAAACAACCCTCCATTATTCTCTCAATGTTGCACTCTCCTTGGCAGGATGTCAGACAGATCACTTTTTTCTATAAGGGGGGGGGGTGGTGGTAAACTGATATCTAAAGGTCAAGATTTAGTCCAAACAAACGTTTTGCTTGTCCTACAGCATTTAGAAAAATGGAAAATTCCATAGAAAATTCTGGATTTCCAAGTTCTCTTGAAAAAAAAACAAAAACAGAGGGGGCTCATTGGTTGACCTTGAGCCTGCATTTTCCATGATACTTGACCAGAGCTGAGTAGTACCATCCCCTTGAGCTGGAACACGTGATGTCATGGTGACCACTCTCCTCACCACTCTACTGTCCTATCCAGGCCCATCCCTCTCATTCGTCATCTGTGTCTGCACGGCACGAGTTTGCAACCTCTGAGCTAGACATCCATGTATCAACATCGTTATCTGTAAAATGGGCAGTGGGGAGGGTGACAGGTGATGCTAAGAAAGTCGTTTCCAAACTTAGTTGATTATAGAAATAATTTGGCATATCAATAAAAATACATATTCCTGGGCCGCACTCATATGGCTTCTGACTCAGTGCATATGGGATGGGCTCTCTGATTCTGTGTTGTTGCTGTTTAAGTCCTGCAGCTTATGCCAGCAATAAGCTAGGGTTAGAATTCTGACTTCAATGGTCTCTAAAATTCTAGGTCTAAAATTCTATCAGTGCGACTAACCCCAGAATTCTAGTTTGCTCATTCTTTTTCAGGGCAATGGCCTTCAATGCACGGAAGGCTCTGGTGCAATTATTAAATCCAATTAGCCACTGAGTTCAATTATTTTCAGTCAGCCTTAGGCTATTTACCACCACATCCCCCAACCTGTGATCTTGAATAGGAACAAAGGGACTTGGGGAGTAAAGACTGCTCATCTATCACTTCCACATTAAAGTGACTTGTTCACACAGCCAGTAAAAATTCCCACAGCTTGGTTTCACTCTTCTGAAGATACACATATTAAAAAAAAAAAAAAAAGTTAGGGAAGAGAGGAAATTCTTATCAATGCACCATTTGAGTGTAAATGGCAGAAAGGGATAGTCTGATAACAGGCACATTTTACTAACAGGCCTTTTAAACTAACGTTAGGGCCAGTTTCTTAGAAACCTGGAAAAAAAAATACAGGAAGGATTTAAATGTGATGTAGTGGGGTCTTTAAAAATTTGGCACATGTCTTTTTGTTCTTTCAGCTCACCCTTCAAGGTATCACAATGTGAGAGAATGCAGGCTTTGGGCTCAGACTGCCTAATATCAGAAAACTGTGGACTGATGTCTGCAGACAAGAGGTTTGGGGAGCTGAGCGGTTTCTATGGAGATGGGAATTAGTGAGGAAGTGCTTTCCTTTTGATTATTCTCCATCCTAATAGGGACAATTGCAACCATTTATCTTTTTCTGAAGGAATAAGGACATCTTTGGGAACAATAGCAAGGACTTGAGTGAGACTGTTCCATGTTAAATATCCTAAAATATCACCCCCTGCTTCTTTCAGTATAAATCATAAGGTCTTTGAAGGTGGCCCTCTCTTAGGTGAAGGCTTTGATCTTGTCAGAAGACAAAATCAGGAAAACCATGTTATGTCTTATAAATTACTGGATTATTTTAAAATGAAGATGTATAGTAAATATTTGTAATGATCATAGCTTGAATTCATATTTAATATCAACAAAACTTAACACTTTCACTTATATCTGAGAAGTAATAGGTATGAACTATGATTCCTATTTTTCAGATGGAGAAACTAAGGTGTAGCAACAATTTAAGGGATATTTTTTATAATTTGTGGAAAATGAATGTATGAATGTATATATAATGTTTTTTGAATTCAAATTTAGTGACTTTTCTTTTTGTATTCTTATTAATATTTTTCTTTTCTTACTCTTTTCTAATACATAGCTGTAACACAGTAACACAGTTGAATGAATAGAAATGTACAAAAAAGTGAGTTACACAAATTCCACTACCCAGAACTGTTCTCTTTAATTGATGTCCTTTCAGATGTTTTCTTACCATATATATATTATATATGTATAATATATATATGATTTATTTACTTATATTATATAAAAAAGTGCTCCTATCAATTAGATAATTTTGAAATGTTTCTCCTTAACAATATATCATGAATTTTTTTCAAGGTCAGCACATCGCAAGCTGCATCTTATGTAGATGTGCCATAATTTATTTAATCTAGTTCTTATTTTGGACATTTGAATTGTTTCTTTTTCTTTCTTTCTTTCTTTTTCTTTCTTTCTTTCTTTCTTTCTTTCTTTCTTTCTTTCTTTCTTTCTTTCTTTCTCTTTTTTGTTTCTTCTTTCCTTTTCTACTTCATTTAAAAAAAAAACAATATTGCTTTAATTAACATTTAGAAGTGTGATAAGTACTATCAATATGTCCTCTAAACAAGACATTTCATTGCAGCAAAACCTCTGAGAAGGTGCATTTTCAACTTACTGATGGTTTTAATGTAAAAAATATACACTAGATATCCTTCCAATTGTCCTGTGAAAATTGGTAACTCAAAGTCTCAATATGTACTTTGAATATTAGTGAGTGTTCTGATTCACTTTGAACAATAATGCTAGAACCTTTTAACCCTAGAGGTTTGTAACCTTGCTTGCACATAGAAACTCTTCGAGGCTTTGTAAAATTTCTGATGTTTGGGACAAGGCTACAATTAAATCACAAACTCTGGAGGCAATTCCCGAGCATCAGCACTTGTTGAAGCCCCTCAGAGGGGTTCAATGCGCATAGTTGAATTCATGGGCCAGTGCTTAGACTTGACATGGACCCACCCTTGGCTTAAGGCTCTATTATCTCTGTCTTGACATTTATAATACTTTTATCTCTGAAATTGTGGTGTTTTTGTGAAGTGTGATGGGGCAATGGAAATCCCATTCACATCTAGCCTCCAGAGATGTCCCGGGAGCACTGAATTCAGGAGGACCTACGATGCATGGGAGTTTGGTGAGATTCCAAGTGAGTATGAATTAAGCAGGTTACATCAATGACTGAGTGAGTGGGGGTGATGACAGCATAGAGAAGCTGTCATCTTTCCATTTAGACCAGAACTTATTTCAAACACAGAAAGAGGGCAATGATATTTTAAGAAGACAAGGAACCCTATCATATCCTCTCTTACTTGCATCACTTCCCTGTATGAGTCATTTCATTTACATGGAGACTTTCTCATACATGGAAGGAAAGAAAAGAGGCAAAACTTTGCTTTTTAGCCCTTCCTTATTCATCAGTAAGCTGAAGGTAGAGAGTGTTGGTAGAATGTGTGTGAATCAATAAGTGAAACAGACAATTGAGTTAATGTTGTGCAGTGCTTCCACTGTCCTAGTAAGAAAATACATGTGCGCGCATGAGCTATGAGATACAAATTGTGCAGTTTTGCTGATTCTTCCTGTGAGTTAAATGCTCTTCTGCTTGCTTTTAAAATTATTACTACATAATATAAGGAACATGACAAAATTCATGCTAATAATTTGATTAAAAAAATTTTTTTTACTTAGAACATTAAATAGCAAATAAAAAACATCATTATTAGTCAAGAGAGAGAAGGTGGAAAAAGGAAAAGACTTCATGCTTTACTACCTTTTTTTCATGTGTTTGAACAAGGGGTCTCACATTTTATTTTGCACTGGGCCCCACAAATCAGGTAGCTAGTCCTGGCAATGCATAGTCAAGTTTGAGAATCACCTAATCCTTACATGGTATAAGGGTCTCTCTCCCTTCTACTTGGTCTCCAGTGTGACTATTTCATTGTACTTCAATTTTTTATGGCTTACTCTAGAGCAGCGGTTCTCAACCTTTCACAGGGGTCGCCTAAGACCATCGGAAAACACATATTTTCGATGGACTTAGGAACCGAGATACCGCTCCTCTATCCGTCTCCAGGCCTACATGCAGATACGCCCACATACGAGTACCCGGCGACCCCTGTGAAAGGGTCGTTTGACCCCCAAAGGGGTTGCGACCCACAGGTTGAGAACTGCTGCTCTAGAGGAATCTAACACCCCCTCCCCCCAAACCCCCAAGAAGAAAGCTAGAAATCTAGGAGCTGTGAAGAACATAGAAGCATACATGTGCAACTGTTTTTCTGAGTCAAGAATAAATGATAGAATTCCAAGTAATTCAGATATTTTTCAACATGATTATAGGAGATATTTTGTCACTCTCAATGGATTATAAACACACAGGCATGATTTTTGCACCCCTCCCAAGAACTACTGTAACAGAATGTCAACTGTATAGCAGATACTCCATAAATATTGCTGAATAAATTAATCCCAAAGTTTGCAAAGACTTTAGTATTTAAGTTTACTCCTCTTACACGTACATGCGTTTACGTGCTATATTAGCCACTGTCTCATTAACACTTCATCTTAACTAGTGTTTTTGCTGTGGGTTCTTAGTTCTCACTCTGCATCTTGGAATACTTTTCTTATCCCTTGGTAGACACTATAAAGTTTGATGGCTCCCATAATTGTCCTTTGAGGTTATTATGGTAAGGCAGTCTTTGAGGAGCATTTTTAAAAGATCGCTTTGGTAAAACTGAGATTTTTCATTTGGAGATTTGTTAATATAATTTGTCAATTATATTAACATACACAGTACGCCTTAGGGACGTTGCCCAGAGAGAGAAGTCATGGGCTGTGCACCACAGGTGACTGTGTCCCAAAGCTGACATCTTTGTTTGAAAAACCTGGAATGGGAGCAGCCAGATAGAACCTCCTAATGCCGCAGCTGTGTCTGGGCCTGGTCCAGGAGACTTGGAGCCAGTGAGAAGCAGGATCGTGGAGCTGATCTGCTTCCCTGGGGAAAGGCGGTAAGGATCTAAAGTGAAGGAAATTGATGGGAAGTGTGGGAGTTCATTAAACAAAATGATAGAATTAAAAAAAAAAAAAGAAAAAGCTAAGTAATCTCCAAAATTCAGAAGCGATAAAATTGAAATGTTTCTCCATTAAGATTTCTTGGACTGCCTGCCCCTGAGAATATTTTCAGAACCTCCTTAAAGAGACAGAAGTTTAGTTACTACTGAAAATTCTGTCAGCCTTAAGACCTAGAGGCGCTATGCATCTAGAAAGTAAACGTGAATTTTTGACATTACATAATCAGCTCAAGTGGTGCTGGGCTCATGGAAATTAAAGAGAAGAGGATTATATTTAGCTTATTTTCAAACTTGTCTTAGTGAGCATCACAGGCACGGATATTAATTTTTTAAATGAAAAGTGGACTGTTTACCCTGCACAAAGGATCATTTGTGTTACCCAAATCTATGCTAATCTCCATTCCAAATCCCTTAGCAACTGTTACTTGGTTAGAAAGTTTCAATTTTCATGAAAGAAAAAACAAAACAAAACTTCCTGAACATGTTGCAGTAAAATTTGGTTTTGGAGTATTGAGTTAAGTTATTAAAAATATTAAAAATCACATAAAGTAATAAAATGGTTGTTTAAAATGAGTTTGAATTATTCTTTAAAGGCAATAAAGTCTTTCTAAATCTGCTGCTCCGATTAGATGTTTTATCATAATAAAAGATAAATAATAGAAATAGAAAAATATACTCAAACAGTATATGAACTGGAGATAAAAAAGACTTCCCATAGTTTTAAGTAGACATTCATTATTTGCTCACTCAACAAACAATACATGAGGGTCTATAATTTACTAGATTCCAGGCATAAACAAAAGAATAGATGTAGCGCCTTGCCTGAAGGAGTTTATAATCTAGTGGGAATATGAATTTATGAATTTATGAATTTATAGATGTATGAAATATAATCACTGATATGATGGAGTTATAAAGAACTTTACTCACATATTTAAAAACTTAAATGAAATGAAACATTTCTAGAAAAAACAATAACTTATTAATATCAAATCAAGAAGAAATAAACCTGTAAAGATATTGTATAACAACAAAACTAAATAAAGAAAATACCCACGCAAAATTCAGTTCATTTATAGGCACATGCTCCTAATGTTTAAAGAAAAAAATAACTCCTGTATTTTATAACATGTTCTAAATAAGTATTTGTTAAACAAGTGTATTACTGCATAAAGAGAAAATTTTCCCATTTCCTTTTATGAGGCTAATATAACCTTGATAACAAAAGCAGACAGCAACAACACACAAGAAAGGAAAATTATGATCTAATAACATTTATGAAATAGATATTCATATTAGATTCATATATATATATATTTGTGTACGGGTGTGTATGTGAGTATGTGTGCATAAGATAATAATGCATCATGATCAAGTTGGCTTTAGCTCAGGAGCTAAAGAAGGCTTAAAATTAAAGACTTTATTGATGGGATTCTCCACATTAAATATTAAATGACACAATATACCTATATATATATATATATATTTTTTCTTATTAGTTTCAGTTGTACAGAACAATGCAATAGTTATCCTTTTCACCCTCACAAAGTAACAACCCCCCTCCCCCATCCACTGCCCTCCCACCCCCGATACCATGCTTGTCTATTACAATTCCATTGACTCCATTCCCACTCTCTACTCCACGTCCTGTGACTATAAGTATATATAATTATAGTTGACATACACTATTATTCAACATCAGCTTCAGAAATACAGTGCGGTGGTCAGGCCTCTACACCGTCTATGAAGTGGTCTCCCTAACAAGACATGAGTCCAACTGGCCCCCTAAGAAATATTTACAACATTATTAATTGTATTCCCCAGACTGTCTTTTCTATCCCTGAGGCCATATTGTAGTTACCAATTTGTATTGTCTCGTCCCTTCCCCTTCTCCTTCATCCCCACCCGCTCCCAACTAGCAACCCTCAGTTTTTCCTCTGTGTAAATGACACAAAATATTTGATTATCTCAAGAGATGCAGAAAAACCATCTGATAAAATCTACTTCCTTTCATTATAAAAAGTCTCAGCAAAGTGGAAATAGCACTGAATTTCTTTTACTTGATAAAAATAATTCATCAAAATTCTATGGCAAATAGCATACCTAATGATGAACAGAAGAAGGTCCTTTGAAGTCAGGAGAAGAGCAGAAAACTTAGTCATCATTGTATCAGAGGTACAAACTATTAATAGTTGTAGACAGACCAGAAAAAAAAGGCATAAAGATTGAAAAGACTCAGCAATACTTTCAATGCTTATATGTTACATTTGTATATTTGAGATAAACACCCAAGAGAATCTAGGAGAGTCAAAGAAAATCTTAATAGATCTAATAAGAGACTTTGGCAAAGATTCTGTATACTAAAATCAATTACATTAACATACCACAGCAACAAACAATTAGAAAATATAATTTAAAAGGTTATATTTTGGGCCGGCCGAGTGCTGTGATGGTTAAGAACTGGTTTGGGACGCCAGAGGGCCCCGGTTCGGATCCCACATATGAGGGCCAGTGACACTGCCCTCTACAGCTAAGATGCTGAACAACAGCTCAACCTGGAGCTGGGCTGCTGTGAGTCACCAGCGACAGTGTAGGCTGCAGCCCCTGTAGCAGTGGGTTGCCGTGGGCTACTGTGTGTAGCCAGCAGCCAGCGTGAGCGGCCAGCAGCCGCAGTGAGCAGCCGTCCAGAAGCCGGCGACTGATCTGCCTCGCCCGGGAAGAGCGCAATGATGGTGCCAACTTGGGCCAGTGAAGCAACACCCTCCACAACTAGACTGAAGAACAAAACGACAGCAACTTTCTGTTTCCCTTCCCCTAATTCCCCAGCACTGTTCCCATCCCCCAATTCCCCAATAAAAATCTTTAAAAAAAAAGTTATATTTTATAAGAGCAGTAAAAGCTTAATGTGCCTAGGAATAAATCTGACAAAAGGCATAGAGTGGTTTAGCTGTTAGAAAAAGAAAATAAGACTTAAATCATGAGGACATTTACTGTTTCATTAAGGAAATGTCTGAAGGTAGTTTGTTTTGGCAGCTCAACAATGATGCAACGATCCTGGCTCTGTCATCAGGGCTGGCTTCAGGGCTGTGTGACCCGTAAAATCACACAGGTCTCCACACTCAGAAAGGCTCCGTGCTTGGTTTGGTGCTCCGCTGTTACTGTTTGGAAAGTCTTGATAATTTTATCTTTGAACTTCAGTTTAGTAAATGAAGTCCAGTGGGACAATGAGACATGCATGTGAACAGAGGGGACCTGTGCAATACATGTGTCTGTCATTCCTTGAGACCCCATTGACATATCATCCTCGTGATAGTCCATGGGTATAGAATTCTGATGGTCTCACGATGCATGGGGGCTCAGGGAGACTCAGAGTAAATACTAGGTAGGCGCGTTACATCTATGACTGAGTACGTCAGACATGACAGCCCAAGGAGGCTACATTGTTCCATTTGAACAAGGACTTGCTTCAAATACAGAAAGAAGGCACTGGCATTTTAAGAAACACGAACAACCAAGGAACTCTGTCATATCCTTTCTTACTTAGGTCACTTCCCTATATTAGTCATTTAATTTATACTGAAAATGATGACATGGAAGGCAAGGGAAAGATAGGGCGACCCATTGTACCTTTTCCTTTTAGTCCTCCTCCCTTACTTATCAGTAATTCCAAGGTAGAGGGTGTTGGTAGGAAGTGTGCAAATCAAGACATGAAATAAAGGCAACTGAGTTAGTCTTGTGCATCATTTCCACTGTCCTGGTAAGAATGAAATACATATGTGTGTATGAGCTACGAAGTATCTACAAATTGTGTAATTTGGGGTTTCTGCATAAGAGTCGAACACTCTCATATCTGCATTTAAAAACGGCATTGCGCAATACAGAAAAAAATGTTAAAATTCATGCTATCAAGAGGATGTTTTAATTTTTCTTCACTGAGAACACCATTAAATACGAATAAAAAATACCATAGCAAGTCAAGAGAGACACCATGGATAAGAGGCATAAACTTCATATGTTAGTACCTCTAACAGTACTCTTTTCCTGCTTTTTGAACAAGGGGCTCTGCGTTTTCATTTTCATATTAGGTCTTGCAAATTACGTAGCTGGCTCTGTCTGCCTTCTTCAGCTGATTGCTTGTCCTCCACCCTTCCTCCTGTAACAGTAGCCTGTAATTGCAAGATCACTCTCAAAGCTCCTGACATCAAGTCGATATTTGAGACAGGAAAAAGGTGGAAGAGTTGGTGACAGCAAGCTATCCTTTTATAGTCATTGCCTTTTTCAGGAATTTAAAAGTCTTTCCAGAAGTGTTCAGCCAACTCTGGGCCCTATGGATGCTTCAGGTTGCAAAAAAGAATGGAACAGTAAGCATCTGGAAAAGAGGATAGAGCCATCCAAGCCAATGTCTGGCTAAGAGCACTGACTAAAGGCAGGGGTTGGCAAATTTTTCTGTAAAAAGGCCAGGTAGATTTCGGTGGCCATATAGTCAGACACTGTTGCAAGTAGTGTGAAAGCAGATATGGACAGCAGGTCATAGGATGGGCATAACTGTATCTAATAAAAGTTTCTTTACAAAAACAGGAAGTGGCTAAGATCTGGCCTGTG
Source organism: Hipposideros armiger (assembly GCF_001890085.2). NCBI lineage: Eukaryota > Metazoa > Chordata > Mammalia > Chiroptera > Hipposideridae > Hipposideros > Hipposideros armiger. Next base: position 582,598 of record NW_017732048.1, on the reverse strand, counting down.
GGCCATTATTTGCCGACCCCTGCCAAGAGCTTTGTTTTGCTTTGATTATGAAATGGTGGGCCATGGGGTGATGACAGTTACGTTGCTGCCACTTATTGGATGACTACCGTGTGTGTTCATCACCTGAGGCTGGGTATGTTGTCATTTCGAAACAAATATATTTGTATTTTGTTATCAAGGGAGAACAGGAAGAAGTTTGTTGGGAAGGCAAGAGGCAGGGTTTGCCACAACACAAATGAATACTTGATTAAAAGGAAAGATACACATGCATAGATGGAAAGGCTTAATATTGGAAAGATGTCACTTTTCTCCAAATTTTCCATTAATTTCATGCAATTCCAATTAACATTCCTGTAGATTTTTAAAAATGAAATGTAACCCAGCTGACCTTAAAATTCATATGGAAAAACAAAGGATTAAGAATAGCCTGAACAGTTTTGAAGATGGGTAATAGAAATAGCAGGGGAATTTGTCCTACTGATTATTGAAACTTGTTACAAAGCTGACCTAATTAAGATAGAAATATTGGCTTTGGACTAAAAAGATGAACTGATCAACAGAAGAGAGGGTTCAGGAACTGAGCTGTGCATATCTGATGGAAGAAACATTACAAATAGGTAAAGGATGAATGATTCAATATATAATGCTGGGGAAAATTAGTTATTTCATTGGAAAAAAATTAGACTCCTACCTCATCCGAATCAGAAAAATAAACTCCAGGTGAATTAAAGATATACAAGTAAAAAGCAAAATGTTAACACTTTTGGTAGAAATTTAAAGCTGAAATAGGAAAAAATTTAAAAAGACACAAAAAGCATAAGTGAAAAGACATATTTTGGTGAATCTGTTTTCATTAAAATTCAAACCTTTCAAAGAATAAAAGACATCGGAATCAAAGTGAAAAGACATTCCAGGGAATGGTGGACATTAGTAAAGCATATAATGAAAAAATGGTTAGATCTGGAATATATAAAAACAATTGGAGAAAAGTGGGTGAATGATGTGAACCAGAAATTCTCAGAAGTACTCTGAGAGGCCCACAAACATGTGAAACTGATTCTCAGTCTCTGTAGAATCAGAGAAATGGAAATTAAACAACAATCAGATTTTATGTCAGACCCATTAGGTAGGCAGTCATTTTGAAAAAATGACAATTCAGGGGTTGGCAAGTATGTGGAACAATTAAAGTTCTAACCACTGCTGGTGGGATGGTCAACTAGCGTAACTACCCTAGAAGGAAAATTGGTAAAATAAAGTTGAGGATACACGTTGTAGTCACTTAGAGGCATATTCACTACGGTAGCGATACTTCACCTATCATATCCCACACTCTCTTTTTATCACAACTATTTTGTAACACCTCCAACAGAACCCCCTTTTCTTAATTCAAAACAGACATCAGCATAATGCCATCACATACATATAAAGGAGAAATGAAGTAACACAATGGAATATGTATGTATTCCAGTATGTACATGCTTGGGCACGACTCAACTAGAAGAAAGAATGAGGAAGGACATGCCCGCATATATCATGTGAACGGGACTTTAAAAAATGCAGCCTGTTCATGGGGATGTGAAGTGCAGTATGGGGAATACAATCAATAATGTCGTATAGATTATATAGGGTGCCAAATGAGTACTGGACTTACTGGGGAGATCACTTCATAGATTGTGTAGATGCCTGACCACTATGTTGTACACCTGAAGCTGCTGTAGAATAATAATCAATGCCAAGTATAAATATATACATATACATATATATATTCACAGGATGTAAAATGCAGCATAGGGAATATAGTCAATGGTATATAGTAACGGCTATATACAATGTCAGAAGGATAGTAGACTTGTGGGTATCCCTTTGTCAGAGGTGTAAATGTCTAATCACTGTGTTGTTTTGTACACCTAAAACTAATAAAGAAAAAAAGTTAAAAATAGAAAGAAAATGCAGACTTGTTGTGGTCACTCAGATGTTATATTAATGTTGGTGATGTAATTTTTCAAACATGGCAAACAGCTTTCAATGAAGTTGAGAGCATCCAGTGTACGTGAGCAATAGTGTGCACACATATATTCATACATACATATGATGGAGTAAGGTTCTAGAGGCTTGGATTGCTTATAAACAGATTTTTCATTCACACAGATGTTCTACTGTAGAATACAGGACAATTCTTTGCGCTCCCTTGGCTTCGGCACAGGAAACGTCAGAAGTGCCAACCCACTCATTGTGACAAAAATCTCCCCCCCCAAAATGCTGAACTGTTTCCTAGGGGGTGATCCTGCCTTCATTGGGAGCCACTGCTCAAGAAAAACTCTCATGTAGGCACAGGGCAAATTGAAGGCATTTTCATGCTATATCGTTTATAATAGCAAATAGTTAGAAACTAACATCCATTAACATACCTTCTCTTCTCTCTGTCTCTCTCCTCCTCCCTTTCTCTCTCTCTCTCTTTTCCCTCTAACCCTCTCTGGTTTTGGTATACTCATATAATGAAATTTTAGATATTGAAATGATAAATTAGAGTTACAGTATCAAAATGAATACAACTCAAAAATATAATGTAAGAAAAAACAATTTGCAAAGTACTACAAACAGTACGACACCACAAACTGAGTTACAAAACATACGTTACAATAGTGCTTTTAAATCTATAATTTACATTAGAAAAAATATTTAAAAATGTACATGAAAATGGGAAACAAACAATTTTGGATAGTGGTTACCTGTAGAAAGGGATGAAAAGCAATGTGATAGGTTAGGGAAGGGTAAATAGCAGAATTTAGCTGCATTCTGTCATGTTTTACTTCTTAAAAACAAGCATAAGATTTGAAGCAAATATTGCAAAATATATCTTAATATATTGGGCAAAACTGGTTGGCAAATAAACAGGTGTTATTTTTTCTCTAAGCCATTTTTTGTGTTTTTAAATTTATTTCATAGTTCAAATTTTAACTGCTCTCTATAGTAGCCTTTGACATATTTTGTAGGATGTAGCCCATGTCTTGCTATTTCTGTTTGTATAGAATGATGTCGATTTTGAGCCTCCTTCAGGAATTAGTCCCTTTTGAGGCTCTGGCTTTCTCAAGGCTCACGTAGACACGACAAATAGAGTACTAAGAATCCTACCCCCTCCAGTAAGTAGGCTCCTCATGGGACTGCCATAGTTGGATGTACTGTGGCTAGGACTGCACTTCCTCTCTGGGTGTCACTGCTGCTGGGATGACAGCCTTGTCCTGAGCCTTAGCTTTCTTGGCCAAAACCTGATATTCAATATGCATTCTCTGTACTCTATGCTGTGCTGCACCAGATCACATGGCTCTCCAATCGTACGCATACGATCCTCATGATTGCCTCTGCTTAGACACCCTTCTGCCATGCCCCACTGTCAAGGTTAGACCATCTCATGCTGCAAAGCCAGCCAGGGTCGAGTCGGATTTGTCACGCACCTCAGCCCCCTGCAGCAAATCACCCTACTTATGACCTTGTTAGTTCCTGTGTCTATTCTTGTCATGTCCCCCCACTAGGCTTTCTGGGACCATCCTTGTATATGTCCGTTATTACAGTATAATTATAACACCCCTTGCCAATGTAAAAATGTCTTAGTTTGGACGATGAATGATATGATCACTCTATCCATAAATCACGTCAGATTACGTATCTTTACAAAAAAGTGCTCCATATTCTCCAAAGTAGTTTCCACTTAAAACAATAGCCTAAAATGAGCTTGTGTTTGGGGAAAACAGAATGATCATTTATTGTTTAGGCCTCCACATAATGGATGTTGAGGAAAATCTACATGTTGTCTTACATACACTGGGCCGGCAACTATCATTCATGAGGTAGGTTACATGGACTTTATTATTTAACAGTCAAGAAAACTGAGATTTTAAAGTGTCACTTTATAAGTTAGAATAAACTACAGGGGGGTCCATTATCATCACACCAAATGCTCACTTGTATTACAACATGCTTTCTTGATAAAGGAAGACAAAGTGTGGAATTACACACAGTTGGCAATTCTGTGATTCCAGCCCTTTAGGCTAAAAACTTGAAATCATCCTTGACAGTTCTCTTCTACCTGTACCTCAAATATAATGCATGAGAAAGTCCATCAGATCACATCCCCAGTCTGGTCACATGTCACTGTTGCCACTAGCGCCGCCCTGGTGCCAGCAGCCATCATCTTTCTCCTGGTTTATTGCAGGAACCTTCTCCTAGTGGTCTCCCTGCCTCAGGCCTTGGCCTTCTAGATCTGTTCCTCCGGAGTGAATAGGTCACACCCCTCCTTGCTACGAACACAATAATGGATTCTCATCTTGCAATGAAAAGAAATCTCAAATGTCATCTCTTGCTCGAGGAGCACTGGATTCCTTGTGGTTCCTCGGATACACGAAGCTCCTGCCTCAGAGCCTTTCCTCGTCTTTCCCCTGAGCTCATCCCCCCAGACATCCGTATGGCTGCTGCCTCGCTTCCCGCTGGTGTCTCTTCAAATGTCACCCCATCAGAAGGATGTCCATGGTGGCTCTACCTAACATAGCACCTGCCTCCCATGCCCCCTGTGTCCCTCACCCCTGTTTAATTTTTCATAACACTTCCAACTCCTGACATGTTCCATTTTTATATGCTGATGTCCTGTCCCATAAGAGCAGGGACTCGAGCTCCGAAAGCCAAATCCAACACACAGTAGTAGGGGGTCAGTGAATGGAGTGTAATCCTGGTGGTATCCTTGAGTCAGTGTCTCCCACATCAATAATATCTAATTTTGTGTGTGTGTGTGTGTGTGTGTGTGTGTGTGTGTGTGTGTGTTCCAAACCAATATTATAAGGTGTTATGAGGCATGCTTTATTTAACGTCAGAAAATCCATGAGCCTTTCTTTGTTTTTAAACAAGATAGTAGGTGGATTCATTGGCTCTGAAGGCATCAAGCTGATTTGCCTTTCCTGCCACTTCCACTGAATACTCTCGGAAGCATAAAAACTGACGCAGAGTTCCGACAACACTGGAAACTAGGAATATCAGATAATAGATTGCCAGACACTGGGAAGAATTTCAGTCTCCACTGCACAGATGGGGCTGGATGGACGGACGATTACTGGCTGACATGTACTTTGAAATCGCTGAAACAGAACAGCAGGGTCAGACAGGAAAAGCTTAGGGAACCCAGGTATCCTGCTTGGAAGCTGACAGTCTGTTTGAGGTTTCTGCTCATGAAATAAAGATGAGATCTAAAAATGGCCATTAAAAAAAATTAAGACCATTGTATTATAACATGACTTACACGCAGTGCCATGCAGCACGTTGTTTCATTTTGTCAAATATTTATAAGCATATAAGATCTGTTTAGAATATGTAATATGCAGTATTTTCTGTAAAAGCTGTAATATGGGCTGCTCGTAATATAGTTTACAGATTGTGTTTTTGATCTATACATTTTATGGATCTATTTCAGTCCATACATTTTTATCAGGTGTGTCTGGTATGTTGGCTGAAACCACATGGTGATTCTAAGAATGATGAGAAAAGATTTCCAGCCATGACATGTCTTGGGCCAATTCAGAGGTGAGGCTAACCACAGAAGCCTTCACTGTACCACATAGCCAATGCTTTCTGTCGATGGCTACACCTGTTTTCAAGGTCAGCTTCTTAGGCATGCAACCTGTGCAATTACATGGCACTCGTGCTTAGAAGCACTGGTTAGATGCTCTGCTGTTGCCATCTTGAAATTCTTAATAATGATACATTTGAACTTGTGTTTTATAAGGAACAATGAAGCACGTGTGCGAGTAGAGGAGATATATGCAATGTGTCTGTTATTCTTGCCACACCATTCTTATACATCCTTCTTCATGCCCCGGAAGCACAGAACTCCAGTGGACCCACAACGCAGCAATAGACTCTGAGAGAGTACAAGTAAGTGTGTGATGTTGAGTAAGTGGAGAATATGATAGCCCCAAGAGCCACACTTCCCATTAGAACCAGAATTTACTTTGAATGCAGGAAGAAGGCAATGCCATTCTAAGAAGCATGAACAACCAGGAAACACTCTTATGTCCATTCTTACTGGTATAGGCTGAATTGTATCCCCTCAAATTCATATGCTGAAGTCCTAACCCCCAATACTGAAGAATGTGATTACATTTGGAGATTGGGTCTTTAAGGAGTTAAGTTAAATGAGGTCATTAGTGTGGGATCTAATCCAATCACCTTATAAAAAGGGGAAATTTGGACACAGACACAAACAGAGGGAAGACCACCTGACAACACAGGGAGACGTCAATCACATACACACCAAAGAGAGAGGACTGAAAAGAGACCAGCTCTGACGCCATCTTGACCTGGGACTTCTGCCCCCAGAACTGTGAGAAGATAAATATCTGTTGTGTAAGCCACCCAGTCTGTGGTGCTTTGTTATATGGCAGCCCTAGCAAACTAATATACTTGCCATGTTCGTTCCCTACGTTAGCCATTCACTTATAGTGAAAATGATGACACAGAGGAAAGAGAAAGAGAGGACAACCCCTAATTTCTTTTCCTTTAACTTCTTTCCTATTCTATCAGTAAGCTGAAGGTAGACAGTGCTGGCTGAATGTGTGTTAATCAAAAAGTGAAATAAAAACAGCCGAGTTCATTTTGTGCAGCATGTCCATTGTTCCGGTGAGAAGAAAACACAATGCCCATTCTGTCTGTCCTACATCATCAACTGTGCCCTCTCTATTGCGTCATTTCTGTCAGCATCCACATACATACTAAGGGCACCAACATCTTTACCAGTTTTTTTTTTGGTGGCTCAACCACCTCTACCAACCTTTAAATTTTGAGGCATCTTGATGCCTGGTCCTGAGCCATCATGTCTTCCCTCCTTATCTCTTCTCTACTCCCCTCTCCTTTCATCTCCTTTCTGTTTACTCTCTCTAGGGATTTCAGATAGTACCAGGGCTTTAAATGGCATCTAAAGGCTGACGATTCCCAAGTTCTGTAGGGACCGGGTGAGCTCCTCCCTTGAGTTACAGACCTGATATCTGACCGATCATGGGTAACTCTACTTGAAAGTTGCAAGGGCATATCAAGGATAATATGTTCAATGCACAGCACTGCATTCCTTCTCTACCCTTACTTCTTCCTCTTCCAGTGGTCTCCATAGTAACTAAAGGCACTATCATTTACTTGGTTCTCATTACTTGTCTTAGTTTCCATAGCACTTAGCACAGTAAGCACCATGTTTACTGTTTTATGTGTTTAGTACATATCCATGTAACGTATATCTCTTCCTTGAAGGCAAGTTACAGAGGGTAGGAACTTGTTTTGTTCTGTCTTGTAACTTCAACCTTGTATCAAATATAAGCTAGAGAAATATAGTTTATATGTGGGTTCTAAAATAAAAATGTTGGTAGCTAGCAAAATTTAAAACTATATGTTTCACTAGAGAGAACAAAGAAAACATGGTTACAGTATACACAGATATAGGAAAAAAGACAGGGATGAATGACACATCTGTAACTAAACATATGAATTGTCACAATGAGAATAAATGAGTTAAATTACCTAAGTAAAAGTTAAGGCTCAGAGTGAATTTAAGAGTTTCCAGTTATATTTTGCCTGTAAGAGATACATGTGAAAGTAAATGACGTGTCTGATCACTCCCTTTTGTTCAGATTATAAGGTTTTTCACCTGATATTTTGAAAAGGTTCAAGGACAAATTCCCCTTTGAAGTTATGCCCTCCAAATATATATTTTGTAACGTAATTTTCTTCATATGCTATCAAATGATTTCCTAAAATATTGAAAGCCACTGGGCTATAAGAACGATAGGTTAGAGGAAGTATAAATTCAGACATGAATACATTTTTGACATTCGCGGGTGTGACTGCTATTCAGGTACATAATTTCAAAGGTTTAGTAGTGACTTGGGAACAGGCAGCCCATCCCTCTTTCCTGGCCCCCATCCAGTATCTTCAAGAGACCTGCCATGAACATCCAGCTTGGCTCCTGTGAAAAGCCTGAGTGAACAGCACTGGCCCTCTAGGCCACGCAGTTGTGTTTCTCCTGGGAGGACAAGTAGGGAGTATTTCTACCAATTCCCTAACAACAAGCGGACCCAGGAAACTTTCACGGCGTAGGCTTCCCCTCTCTCCCACCCCTTTTCTAAAGTAATGGGAACTGGAGCCCTCTACTCTTCATGGATTAGGGAGTCTACTCTTCTTCCGTGACTAGATCTCTGGTGAGGAGGTGGCATTGATCTTGCTTTTCTTTTACTCCAAACTGCTTCTTGGTGTAGAAACACACTCAATTAGAGGAAAAGGCGTTCTCAGTTGCTATTTTGGTAGCAGGAATAATGCCCACTCCTCCACTGCCCCAGAGATGTCCATGTCCTAATTCCGGGACCTGTAAATAAGTTCGGTTATGTGGCACAGGGGAATTAAGGTTGCTATTTGGCTCATCTTAAATAGGGAGGTTGTTCTGGATGGTCTGATTGGACAAGGGTCATTAAAAGTAGAAGATGGAGGAACAGAGGAAACAAGCATCAGAAGGAGGTTGGAGTGATGCCATGTCGGAAGGCTCAGCTCACAGCTGCTGGCTTTGAAGATGGAGAAAGAGGCCACAAGCCCTTCGGATGCTGGAAAAGACAAGGAAATGGATTCTCAGAGCCTCCAGAAAGGAATGCAGCCCGGTGACACGTTGATTTTTAGCCCTGTGAAAACTGTGTTTGACTTGTACCCTATGAAACTGTTAAATAATAACTTTGTGTTGTTTCGCACCACTGGGTTTGTAGCAATTTGTTACTGCAGCAACAGGAAACTAATCCAACCTAGACTGAGACAATAGAGAACGCCAGTTTTCATTAGGAAATATCCCCAGGCTCAAATGCTTAACTTTTTACCATGAAAACTAGCACTTAGTGTACATATGCTTTCTGTAGATAGGGAATCATTTTACAAAGATGCGTCACCTTCCTGCAAGAAAACACGATTCTGTGCAAGACTTCCTTTTGCACTTTTTGATCTCTTATACTCTGATACTTTGTGCAAGTGGAAGTGTGAAACTGAGGTAATCTGTAGGTTTCGGTGTGCACCTGGAGTATCTTGAAAATTGAGACGGTTACTTCCTGGGGGCTGGAGTGTTCAGCATAGACACTATCACTTTAGCTCTTTATTTTGCCTTTCTAGGTAGACAGTCTCCTGAAGGATATTATGCAAGTCGAGAAACTATTATATTCATATATGATAACTATATATGAGAAACTATTATATCCATATATATTATATCATATATATGAGAGAAACTATTCTATCCATAGCAGATTAGGAGCAAGGAGAGAAGCTGAAAACCCCATTCCCACAGATCACACCTGAGCAGTGGAGCGGCTTCAACTGTATTTAAAGAGCTCCCCGGAAGAAGGCCATATGGCTCCTCTTGGGAACTAGGGAATCTATGCTAATGTGCTGCTCAAGCCCCAAAGTGTGTGAGTAAGCATGTTTCAAATTGCTCTGAGGGACCATTCCTTGCACCCCATGGGGGCGCCTATCAATAAAAGGTCATGCTTAATAAGAGGAGCACGGACATGCTATTAGTCATGGTCCATTGGAAAAAAAGAGAGAGAAGAATTCACTTGCAATTTTTTTTACAAACAAGCAAAATATTGTGTATATCATGACACACTGCCTCTTCTTTCAAAACCGCAAGTTATTAGAGCCTACCTATCTACAGTCTCAGGCGCTCTCTCTTCTCCTCCGGAGATATCTGACTTTCCCTGAAGACACTGTCCTCAAATTCTTCTCAGGGGTCACTTCTTCCCAGCTAAACCCTAGATCCAGGTTCCCCTTTCCTCTCACGCCTGGACAGCAAGCATAGAGGACGATGCCATAGCCCAGGTTTCCATCGCTGTGGCCGGGCCTTGGGCTCCTCTGCTCAGGGTCCTCGTGTTCCCTGCACTCGGCCGCATTGTCACTGCCTGGGCCTCCTGACAGCTGCCTGCTTCCTGACCACTAGAGATAACGCTGTCTCTTGTCTTCACCTTCTGGACAGATACATTTTCTCTACCTTCTGCAGCCTTGATTGAGGCCTGGCCCTTGTGTTCCTGATTCCTATCTGGTTGTCCGCCTCCATAGGCCACCTGTGTACTGCAATGACAATGCCACAACTGACGAATGCCTTAGTACAGACTGTCTTACGTTCTCTCAGCCTGTGACTATGGCTAGGGCAGAGTGAGGACTACAAAAAGCATGAGTTTACAGCCAGACAGATCTGGATTTGAGTATATGAGGTCGGACAATTAAGTTCGTGAACTCATCCTAGAAAAAGTTCTGCATACCTCATTGCTGAATATCACTATGGTCACCTTCCAAGGACTCCTCTTGGGAAGCTGTGCACCAACACCAGCACCTAGTCCACCCTTCAAAGCAATTTTGGAACTCTTTTTCTGGAATGGCCATCAGAGCTGTCATCTTATTACCCTTGATGTCCTGAATGTCATAAAAATGTCTTCCTTTCAATATTTCCTTTATCTTTGGGTAAAGAAAGAAGTCACTGGGGGCCAGATCAGGTGAGTAGGGAGGGTGTTCCAATACAGTTATTTGTTGACTGGCTAAAAACTCCCTCACAGACAGTGCCTTGTGAGCCGGTGCATTGTCGTGATGCAAGAGCCATGAATTGTTAGCAAAAAGTTCCGGCCGTCTAACTTTTTCATGCAGCCTTTTCAGCACTTCCAAATAGTAAACTTGGTTAACTGTCCAGTTGGTACAAATTCATAATGAATAATCCCTCTGATATCAAAAAAAGTTAGCAACACTGTTGCAACAAGTTTGGGAACTTAATTGTCAGACCTTCGTATGTATATCTATATGTCTATACAGTAGTCCACCCCTTTATCTGTGGTTTCACTTTTCAAGGTTTCAGCTACTCACAGTTAACTGCAGTCCAAAAGTATCAAATGAAAAATTCCAGAAATCATTCATAAGTTTGAAATTGTGCATCTTTCTGAGCTGCAGGATGAAGTACTTCACCACATTGTGAAGGATTTTATGAGGCCAGTTGCACAAACACACAGATACACAGACACACATACACAGAAGAATTCCCCCTTATGCTCTGGGGATATGTTCCAAGACCCCCAGTGGATGCCTAAAACCACAGATAGTACCAAATCCTATATATATTATTTTTTCCTATACATACCTAAGATAAAGTTTAATTCACAAATTAGGCACAGTAAGAGATTAACAATAGTACCTAATAATAAAATAGAACAATTATAAGAATCTTCTATAACAAAAGTTATGCAAATGTGGTCTGTCTCTCTCAAAATATCTCATTGTGCTGTACTCACCCTTCTTGTGATGCTGTGACATGATACAGTACCTACATGATGAGATAAAGTGAGGTGAGTGACGTAGGCATTGTGACATAGGTTAGGGTACTGCAAGGGTTACTTGAACGTAAGCAACAGTCCATCTGATCGTTGAGATTGCTACCCAGCGACTAAAGGGTGGGGAGCAAATGCGGCATGGGGACGCTGGACAAAAGGATGAGTCACATCCTGGGCCAAACAAAACAGGACGGAGGCAGATTTCATCATACTACTCAGAACAGTGCACAGTTTAAAACTTATGAATTGTTTATTTCTGGAATTATGAATTGTTTATTTCTGGAATTTTCCACGTAACGGGTTTGGACTGTGGTTGACTGTGAGTAACTGAATGGTAGTGAAAGCATACATAAGGGGGCACTACTGTATAGACATAACGATATACATACGTTTGGACCCAGGTCTGTCTGGCAGTAACAGTTATGCTCTTTTAGCGGGACACACTGTCTTCACTCTGCCTTTAATTTCATCTTTGTCTGCTCACTCTCAACTACAAGTCTCTCTTTTCTAATTATTCCCACCCAGAGAGGGGTCATGTTAGAGGTAAATTAGGAAAGTGGTTGGATAAGCAAGGAAGAAAGAGTTGTTAGGCTGTAGGCTTGAAATTTAGGTTTGATCCGGTGGGCAAGATGGAGCAGGGGGAAGTTCTTGAATGAACGAGTGATGAAATGAGAAAGATTTTAAGGATAATCGTCTCACCCGTTAGGTATTGGTCTAAAGAAAGAGAGAACAGCTAGCTTTTGTCATAAGCTAGGCATGAAAACCTGAAAAGGCAAGAGAAATGACTGTGAGAATGAAAAGAAAAAAAAAATTCAAGCTTTTGGTCAAATGTGAGAGACATGAAAACTATTTGGAAAAACTTTATTACAGAATTATTTTGAGATATGTGGGAAACGATTTCAGTTTTATTGCGACACCGTTATCCGTCACATAACATTTTGAAAACTAAACTCTGACTACTCTTTGAAAACTTAACTCATGCCCAAATAGCATCACATTTTAAGCTGTCCAAGTAATGAATTTAAAAGACTAGAAAAATGTGGATAAAATTAGCGTAAAAAGTGGTGGGAAGGAATCTTGATTTGGGGAGTAAAATAGTGTTTTGAGTTTTCCACATGCTAGGTTCCATATATTGGTGTATTTCATTCACTTGAAGCATGATGTAGATGCAGAAAAGACATGCGAAGTATAGATTTCGAGTGAATGTCAACATCCAGACTTATCTAATCTTCTCTGAAGAAAAGGCATGGAAACCGAATTTTTAGGTCCACCTCAGTTAGGCAATACAAAAATGAAGAGAAGCCAGTAACGGAAAAAGAGGCAGAGTAATCAGATAAAGGCAGCAAAGTGGAAAGAAGATTGGATTTTGAGTGAATCCTGATTCGGCCATTTCCTAACTGTTGACTTTGGGCGGTTCTTTTAGGCTAACAATGGGAAATTTTCTTCTCGGTACAAGGGGGGCTGGGGATGGTGAACTCTGTGTTCTTTTAGAGCATGAAGACTTGACGTTCCCAACTAGAAAGTGTGGGAGAGTTTCAAGAATGAAATGCTGATTGAAAAGGTCAAGTGCAGTGCCGCGCCACTCGTCCTCTCCCCCACCCCTGCCTTGGCCACCCAAGGTCAACATTCTAGCACCACAAAAGGAACACTGCAGAGCATGTCAGTACAAGTAACTGCATAATAAATACTATTCCATCAGAATTTCATGAAAGAATTGTTAAATTTTGTAGTCTGACAAATTTGACTTCTATCATTTCCTTCCCAAATGCGGAAGTCACAGATTGGCAGCTATCATACTCCAAATGCAAAATCAAATAAGGAATCCATGTTTTCTACACACAGGGTGCTGTCCACTTGGAGATGTAGCAAGTCATCAGCGTGAGGTGTTTCGAGACTTAAAACAATATCTTTTGATTATGGAGGATTTTGTTTTTATATGAATGAATTTGATTTTGTTGGGCTATCTCTATTTGCAGGAGTTTTCCAGATCATAGTGCCTTGGTTTTTTCTCCCTTTTTCAAAATGAAATGCAAGGGCCTAACGTGTAAACATGATATTGAATCTCCCTACTGCCAAACCCGAGAGCTCTAACAAATTAATCCAATTCTATCACCAAAGGAAAGACATTCAAACCTAACTAGCATTAGTGTTGGATGGAAAAATGAAATTGTTCTCAGCTGAATGAAAAAAAAAAATCTCGTTAGCAAGGAATTTAAGAATGTATTCATAGAGTTCTTATGAAACATTTTATTCTTAATCTTTTATGGAAGGATAGTTTTTCAATTTAATTAGCTTTTTCTTGAGGAAGAGAAATTTGACTTCAGTTTCTCTGTTTCGTAAAAGGGTTTTGCTAATTCAAACAAATGTTGCCCTCAACTTTATAGATATTAATTTTTTTTAGGAGACAATAATCCTATTTATTTTTCTTTTTTAAGTTTTGTTTATTTTTTTATTGTGGAATAAATATTTTTTAAATTAGTTTCAGCTGTACAGCACAGAGCAAAAGCTATACTTTTTACCCCTCAAAGTGACAACCCTCCTCCCTCATCTCAGCCCTACTCCCCCCGCCATATCATACATATCTATTACAATTCCCTTGACTCCACTCCCACACTACACTCCACATCCCGTGACTACATACATATTCAATTATAGTTGACATACAATATTATACAACATCAGCTTCAGGTGTACAGTGCAGAAGAATCTTATTTTTGAGATAGTAAAAATTGAACTTAACAAGTTCCTCTTTAAAAGAGATTTAAAATTTAAAAATAAAAATCCTTATTTAAAAAGTGTAACCACTGGTACTTAAATATTTATGAAAATATTACTTGTTAGGGTTATGATTATATGTTTTAGGATCAGAGATTCAAATCCTGACCCCATAGCTTTCAAGTTGGGTGACATTGGGAAAGTTACTTAAATTCTCACAATATCATTTTCCTTATATATAAAATAAGGATAATGATAGCATCTATCTCATGAGCTTGTTTTGATAATTGAGAGAAAACATGTATGCAATTGGCACACAAAAAGTACTACAACTCTAATGTTACTTTAATAACTATTACTATTTTTTTAAGTAAAGAGAAAATTAATTAGGAAAAATTATAAAACCCAGAAAAATCAAAGCTCAAAATAATTTCTCGAAGCTAAACGGGACACAATAGTTTTTTTTCCCCCTGATAAAATATCTGGAAATGTCTGAAATGAGTAAATGTTTTACATTTAGATACCTTATTATATTTGTCATTATACCTTTGTGAATTTCTAAAGAAAATGTCAAAAGATGATATCATATGACATCATATATTTGGGATAGAGAGAGCAAGGGTAGTTGCATAATTGCTTAAAAATGTTTTAGTAAGAAAAATATTTAAGAATATTTACCTGTTCTCTGTTTATTTATATATCTATTTATGTCTAGCCTCATTCTAAAAATAATGTGAGGTGGTAAATAGAAGATTAAAATTTGGCCAGTTAAACGTAATAACTATTGGAAATAGAAATATGATGTTGCACTCAAAAAGGATGGGATCGGGAAAATATATAGAAATATAAACATGAAGAGTTCTAATTCGTTTAGGATAACGTGTGAATTACTCTGCGGAAAAATAAAACAACAAAAATTGAAGAAGTATCTTAATAACATTCTCTTAGCTTTGCAGCTGTGAAATTTAATTTGGAACAAGACACAGTTTTCCTCAGAGCCAAGGAAATTCAGTATTGTATCAAAATATCTCCAATAATTGTACAACAACAAAGACCCTCAGATAAATGAGACATCCATGTGATAAATATTTGTGGAAGACAAGTTATCTTTACCAAATGAATAAAAACAGGTCCAACAAGAGAACTTCGTTGTATACATACTGAAGATTCATGTCATCTTCAACTGTGACCAGAGAGTAAGTACTATTTTTAAAAAAGCAAACAACAAGAATCAGTGATCTTATTTGCCCTAAAAATGCTTGTACTATTTTTGGCATATCCACGTAATGTATGTGGTTTTGTGGATGACACTGTTAAGATGAAGAAAAAAAGATGTAATTTGTTCCAGACTCACTGGAAACAACAACAAAAGAGCAACAAACAATTACAAAAGTGGGGTAAGTGCTACAAAGAATTACAAAAGCAGGTAGAATGCTGTCACACAGATTCTCTCTCTCTCTCTCTCTCTCTCTCTCTCTCTCTCTTACATACACACACACACACACACACACACACACACACACACACACACACCCAAGTGCATATATGTACAAATAAATTATATTAGTTCTGAATCTGACTTCATTTGTGAATTTGAAAGTCAGGCAGTAGGATTTCACCTCGAAATACTTTCAGCCAATTACAGTCCTACGTAGATAACATTAGCAGCATAATTTGTGAGGACCATTTTTTTAAATGCAAAGCTAAACAATTAACTCTCCACGCGTGACTTCTCTTCCTGGTAAGATTTCCTAAGATTTTTGTAGGTGGAGTTCAGAGGCCAGATTTTCCACTGTAGTTGAAAACACTGTTACTGAACCTAATTTGTTATTTCTCATCACTAAGCTAGTGTGTGGCTGAGAAATTAACACCAATTAAAATGTTTATTAATTACTATAATATACAAAGCATTCTTAAAACCATTTTAATATTGTCCCAAACCTAAGCCTAAATCACTGTTTTTCCAAACTGTGTTCCATGGTCAAGTCAATTTGGTAAACATTCCATATAAACCTACCTCCCCACCCCCAAAGATGCACAAAGCACATTAGAATATTAAATGCTTGTCTAAGCATTTATTTTAAAAACTTGTTTAACTTGGGGTTTCCCAAGCTTAATGAAGAAACAGCTTTCAAAAACAGCTATTAACGTGTTATTGCATTCTGGTCTTGTGTGCTCTTGCCAAAGAAAAACGGTGTGAAAATAGTTGTGCCACTCCCTGAATCAAATATAAATGACCTTTGGAAATGATGCCATCTATAGGATGGGCTTCCCCTCCCTTCATGGTTGCCATTAAACAAATTGAAACAAGCATACTCCAGTGTATCCGAATTGCAGCTTGAGGTCAGTGGACAGGCCTGTTGGTGACCAGGAGGCTGGTAGAACCTGTAAAAGCAAGCTCTTGGATTGATTCTGAAAGCAGGAATGTCTTCCCTTATCCTCTCTGCCTATGCAGAAGGTGATTTGCTTTGCTTGGTCCTGAGGGAGTAATTTACTGTTCAAACCAGGACAGTTTGGAGAGTGAGAGGGGCACTGTTCCTAGTTGCACAGGCCCCGGACTACCCTACGGGAAACATGGCCACGCTCCCTCTCTGTACATGCAAGCTACGCAGAGGACCTTAGCTTTCCGGGACCCCTCAGCCATTAAGGTAAAAAAATGCACTTGTCATAGAGAATATAGTCGATAATATAGTAATGACTATGTATGGTGTCAGATGGGGACTAGATTTATCAGGGTGATTACTTTGTAAGGTATAAAAATGTCTAATCACTCTGTTGTGCATCTGAAACAAATATATGGCAACTATAATTGGAAAATAAATTAATTGAAAACGTGTACTTGTTATTTAGTGTCAAAAATTTATTAATGAAAGAAAAATAAAAAAATAAACTATAAGGGCCAGCCGAGTGGCTCAGTTGGTTAAGAGCACGAGCTGTGAGCAACAGGGTTGCCGGTTCAATACCCACATGGGCCAGTGAGCTGTGCCCCTGCTGAGCTGCCAACAGGTGGCAGGATGGCTCAGCTGTTGAGAGGATGTGCTCCTAACAACAGGGTTGCCGGTTGGACTCCCACATGGGATGGTGGGCTATGTCCACCTGCAACTAAGATTGAACATGCACCTTGAGCTGAACTGCTGCTCTGAGCTGCCATCAGGCAGCCGGGTGGCTCAGTGGCTATAGTATGTGCTCTTAGCAACAAGGTTGCTGGTTCGACTCCCGCATGGGATGGTGGGCTTGCAACCCTGGCAACTAAGATTGAAGGACAACAACTTGGCTGTTCCCTTTCCCCAATTCCTCAACAGTGTTCCCCTTCTCCAGTTCCCCAATAAAATCTTTAAAAAACAAACAAAAAACCCAAAACTACGAAAAGAGCACTTACAATCTCATGCCTCTTCTCAGCTCACTAGTGTACAGTTTCCACAGAAAATCTTGGCTATAGCAACAACTGTTTATGATGAAGACTATGAAGGGGGCATGAAAACAGGGAAATGAAAAGATGAGCAACTAGTGGATTAATAAAACAGGGGTTTTTGGAGTTGATTTTAAAACGGAAAGAAGCCGAGAAATAAAGTTCCCAAGAGTTCCCAAGTTAAAGGATGACTTAGGTTTTCTACGTGCAGTATCGTGATATGGTGGAGAGAGTGCAGGCTGAGAAAGACAGAAGTGAGGCTGCAATCTTACGAGTTGTGCAGCTTTAGCCAAATTTTATCTGCAATATAAAGTATAACACGATACCTTGCAAAGCTGCTGTAAGCCCAAACGAGGCAATGTATGTGGAAATGCATGGAGAATCACAAGGGTGCAACATCAATAGCTCTACTTGTACCCAGTATTTTCAACTAAGCAACTGCACCACCACCTCTAAGGACTCCCGACGTGTCCTTCTAGATTGTCTGCTTTTATGAGGCATGCAAGGAAATCAAGAGAAAGTGTCTGACCAAGCTCCACATTTCTGCTTGTGGTTCCCCACAGAGAGGGACTTCTAAAAAGTTTTCTGTGCCTAGCGGCTTGAAAGCAGGCTCTAACAGAGAAGCGAAACAAAGAGATGGGTTCCCTGGGCAGACACTAATCTGACAGACCGGTGATGTGTACAGAGCAGTCCCCGTCCAGATGGCTGACGCCATGTTTCCATACCAGAGGATGGCTCCGTTCAGAGGACCAGCGTGTTCGGGTTATAAGACACTTTCACTCCCCATGACTTTCATAGATGCATCCTTTGCCCAAACTTTACTGCTTGTTGAGCATAGTAAACCAAGGATTACCTTTAATGACTTTGCCTTAAATAGCTTGATAAACAACATCATCAACAGCTTAAAAAAGAAGCAAGCAGAATTTAATAGATGCGTTTAAATTAACTGGTTTTAAACACGTTTGGCCTTTTCTGTAAACGTGTGTCTAATGGACGGCTCCTCTTGTACTCCACCACTTCCCTGCTCTCCTCCTTACCCACCTCTTCCTCACCAAGACAAAGAAGCTTCGCATTAACTCCATTTGGTCTATCATTTCCCCGCTTATTTTTGCAATTTTCCAGATCCTGGCAGATATTCTCTATCTTGTATTTTTCATCTTCCTGTTTGATTTGCATTTCTATACAGAATGAGAGTGAGAGCGATGAGTGAGGATGAAGGGTTATTTCCTTTCCCTTCTCTTTTATGACCCTGGAAGGAAGGGAATAGCAGCATATAGGGGGTGCAGTGTAGAAACAAAAATAAAGAATACGAAGGGGTTGTTTTGGTTTGATGATGAAATACTATGATTTCCAAAGTGTAATACCTGACTTTTCAAAAATTTCAATGTTATCAATTGTGAAAGTTTTGTATGACAGGCTATTTGCAATCATCGCATGCAAGGACCTGGAGATAGTCCTGGCAAAATGTTGGCAAAATCTATTCTTTGCCTCAGTTTTAGTTTTCTACCAGCCTCTGGTGCTATTTCCCTGTCTCCCCACAAAGAATGATTTTTTTTAAGTTCTTAGGATTGTGTCTATATTAAAAAAAAACAAAGCAAGAAAAACATTTATTAAATTATAATGATCGAATGTGAGATGTGGAATTGGGATTTTAAAAAACTGGACTATTTCAAATTACACCACATCACACAGGGAAACACTTATTCTGCCTACACGTAAGTTGATGCTTCAGGTTCCACAAGAGAACATATAGCACAACAGATTTATGTTTAAGGTGTCGACATTATCCAACTCTGGAAAATGTACCAGGCCCCAAGCTTAGGGTTAGAGATTTAAAATGAATGAGACATAGTCGCAGTCCTTCATGGATCAAAACTGAATTAACTAACATAAAGATGTGCTAGGGCCGGCCGAGTGGTGCATTGATTAAGAGCTGGCTTGGGACACCAGAGGGCCCCGGTTAGGATCCCACATATGAGGGCCAGTGACACTGCCCTCTACAGCTAAGATGCTGAACAACAGCTCAACCTGGAGCTGGGCTGCTGTGAGTCATCGGCAACGGCATAGGCTGCAGCCCCTGCTGCAGTGGGTTGCCATGGGCTACCATGTGTAGCCAGCAGCCAGTGTGAGTGCCCAGCAGCCGCTGTGAGTGGCCGTCCAGAAGCCGGCAACTGATCTGCCTCGCCCGGGAAGAGCGCAATGATGGTGCCAACTTGGGCCAGTGAAGCAACGTCCCTCACAACTAGACTGAAGAACAAAACGACAGCAACTTGTCTGTTCCCATTCCCCCAATTCCCCAGCACTGTTCCCATCCCAATAAAAATTCTTTAAAACAAAAAAATTCCCCAATAAAAATCTTTAAAACAAAACAAAAAAGATGTGCTAAATGATTGCCATAGAAAGTGTATTCTAGAGAGGAAAAGGCAACACACATTTAGTGAAGGTCCAGCTTGATCTAGATGCTATAATGTGTCATCTCTCAAAACACCAAAAACCATAAGGGAGGTGTGATATATAAATGTACAACCTTTATTTCTCATTTTCAGATAAGATATTTGAGATTCAAGGAATTTTGATTCAAGTTTTATAGCACAGTCATAAATGATGTAGGTTTAATTAAGAAAATCCATAGTTGTTGGGTAAAATATTTTGCAAGAGAAAAGAGTTTGGCTTTCAGAAAATGTTTGAAGAAAATGAAAATACTAATTACTGTCTTCAATGTCTTTAATCTGGTTCCAGACATCCAAGTGTTCTCCACGGAAATGCTACAGTTATTGCATTTATAGTCAATGACCACGCTCAATTATTGTGTCAGAAAAACAAAACTTGCTTTAAAAATTCAAATTTGAAATTCTAACCCGTATTTCCACAATAGTTTATTAATTAAAAAAAATTTCTGTAAGGATTTACTTGTGGTCCCTTTGCATAGCAAATATAATATTGAATGTGATAACATTGAAAGCAATTTCATAAAAATATGGCTGTTTCAATGTCTAAATATTTAAAGTTTTGTATCCAACTGTTAATCTGTTCAGTGAAATAAAATCTAGCTTTCTACCTTGATAAATAGGGCTTACTATAACAAAATAAACTATATGTGTGAAATTACTTTATTAATATGATTAAATTTGGCAAAATATCAAAGATGACTTTTTCTTGTGCTTGCCTAAATGTTTTGTTGATGGGCTAATAATATTTGGATGAGCGATCAAACAAAAACATATACAATTCATAAATTATTATAAACTTAATCTATATGATTTATTTTTTCTTTGAGCAAAATGTCTAATTTATGTTATTTTTGCTCAAATTGTGGAATTTCCTTATGTAAGAATCTGTTACATTCATGCTATCAGAAAGGAAGGATTTTTTTGTTTTTAAAGATTTTATTGGGGAATTGTGGGAGGGGAACAGCATTGGGGAATTGGGGAAGGGGAACAGAAAAGTTGCTGTCCTTTTGTTCCTCAGTCTAGTTGTGGAGGATGTTGCTTCACTGGCCCATGTTAGTTTATCATTGCGCTCTTCCTGGATGAGGCAGATCGCTCGCTGGGCAATGGACAGCAGATCAATGCAGCTCTTGGCAGCTAACGCTGGCTGCCAGCCACTCACGGTAGCTTATGGCAGCCCACTGCAGCCCCACTGCAGCCTAGGCCGTCACAGGTGACTCATGGCAGCCCAGCTCCAGGTCGAGCTGTTGTTCAGCATCTTAGCTGTGGAGGGCAGTGTCACTGGCCCTCATGTGGGATCTAAACTGGGGCCCTCTGGCGTCCCAAGCCAGCTCCCAACCAACGCGCCACTCGGCCGGCCCAGGAAGGATTTTTTTAATTGACTAAATTTGACATGCAATATTGTGCAAGTTTAAGGTATATAGAATATTACTCTGATATATTTATACATTGTAATTTAATTGCTGATGTAGTGATATTTATCACATTACATAATTATAGTATAATATTATTGTCTATATTCATTATACTGTGCATTTGATCTCTATGGCTTATTTACTACTTATTACAAGTTTGTACCCTTAAACAACATTACTCTCATTCCTTCCCCCCCACATCCACTGGTAAACACCATTTTATTCTTTGTTTTTTGCAGGTTTAACTTTTTTGGATTCCACATATAAGAGATATAATGTAATACATGTCTTTCTCTGTCTGGTTTATCTAGCTTTGCATAATGTACTCAAGGTCCATCTATGTTGTCACAAATGGAAGAATAGCTTCCCTTTTCATGGCTGAATAATATTCTACTGTGTATATTACTACATCCTTTTTACCCATTCATTTGTTGATGGGCATTTGGGTTGTTGCCTTGTCTTGGCTATGGTGAATAAAGCTGAAATAAACATTGGAATGCACATAATTTGTCAAAATCCTGTTTTCATTTCCTTTAGGTATAGGCCGAGAATTGAAATTGCTAGATCATATGGTAGATCTATTTTTAATTTTTTTGAGGAACTTCCATATTGTTTTCCATAGTGGTTGGACCAATTTACATTCCCACCAACAGTGTTATAAAGGTTCCCTTTTCACTACTTCCAAAGAGGAAAGGTTTGACAAGCTAATTAATTTGTCCCTTTTCTTACCTAAAAGTTTCCACCTCTCAAATCTTTCCCACCCTACAAATCAGAGTGATGCTATCAGAAACCCAACACAGAAAACTTCATGGCATTTGGACACAGTCACCTTTTGTTTAGTGGTAGAAGGCAAGAGATATGGAGATGGCTTGGCTGTGTTAGTCACATGAGGGGATGGACAGGGTCACAGGTAGTTAGTGCTGGAGCCAGCTCACATGGGCTAAAGAGGATCCATTGGTGGCATCTGTTCCACTTCTGAGGTCAGTGACATCACATTAGGAGCTTAAAACCCACCATGGGTTGGGAGCATTTACTGTTCATAAATGAGCACATGCTACAGATCAGGTTCCCCTACCCTGTGAGTAGGGCGTTAACCAAGCACTGGTTATGGATTGCTCTGATCGTTGGTGGGTGAGAGACAGAGGTGTGCATGTGTCTTTTAATACTTTATTTTGTGCCTGACTTTATGATATGCAGAGCCCTGTAAAATACTCTCGCCTCTCTTGCTGGGGTCTAAGGGCAGCACTGACTTCATTAGTTTGTCCTTTTCTTGGAAACTGTCATTTTCTGAAATTCTCTAAACCAAAACCTAATTTTAGAGAGACCATGATTTTTCCCTCCAAAAACTATATGTGTTACGCATTTGATACTCATCCTATAACTAAACAAAATCACAAAGTTATGTGTTGGGCACCACATGGTGAAATAAATCTCTTTTCTTAGTCTAAATTGACATAAACTTCTTAATCGGTTTCTTTCTTATCATTACTAGAGCAGATTTTATGTGACTGAGCATTGATCTAAGTAGGGAAATGACATATTACTGGATAAAAATACCTGAAAAGGGTGTGTGTGTGTGTGTGTGTGTGTGTGTGTGTGTGTGTGTGTGCGCGCGCGCGCGCGCGTGTGTGTTATTAAAATGGCAATGTTTAACTCTTAGAGTTTTTAATTTTTAAAAATTTTAAATTTTATGGATTTTAAATTTGAAAGGATTCTCAATAAAAAGTAAGATATCAATAAAAAGATGGAACATTGTAGGAAAAATAGAACTGGCCAGAATAATTGCATTAAATTACACTAATGTAGTACATAAAACAAATGAAAAAGTTCACCATGTAATTTTTGTTCTAGATAATATAAAAAAGGCAAAAGAGCTAGGGTTGCCAGGAATTCAGCATGGTAATTAAGAGGCTGATATATAAAGCAGAAAAGGAATTCATGTAACTACTCAACACAAAGCAAATCTTCCAATGTAGAATTATTTCCATCTTGTTCTTTATATGATAAGTACACTTAGACCAGAGCCCTGTCAACTCTTATAACATACTCAGCTATTCATTCATTTCCCTCCAAGGCAAATAGATTAGTAACTCATTCTTGGGCTTTATGAAAATACTATTGTAAAATTATCCTGACATATGTTGATTATCAAAGCCAGGTACTGTCTCTTTTTCCTCTGAGAATGGCTTCAACTTAGTTGATTAAATATGTTTAATATATTGTGGGGTTTACAGTTATAAATTAATTTAGTTCAAAATGCTTTTCTGTGCATATTTTTGTTTATGAAAGTAAGCTTGGATGAAATTATGTTTTATGTTTAAAAAGTGGGTTAAAAAGGAGTGTTTTCTTGGTTTTGAGTTGGGGATTTGTTTTCATAGTTGAGCAGGGCATCTTATGAGGAGGACAGATACTAAAACATACAACAAAATATACATTTGTTCCTTGGTTTCCAGTGTAGGAGAAAGCAAGGCGCTATTTAGCTATAAATTTAATACTGCCTATTTACCCAAGCTTCTGTCTATCACGACAGCCATTTTGCTGTAAATTACTTGGCCCAGTGACTGGGGACTTTGGGAAGGACTTCGCCATGGGCTACGCAGCATTGAGTTCTAATCAGATCTCCCCATGTGGTATCTCTTCTACTCACTGGAACCACTTCTACTTGTCTGTTGTACAGCAGTGCCATGTGGCTTAGTGTAAATATCCACCTGAGACTGGAGATGACCACTGTGCAGGGCGGATGTCGATTAGCTTTTCCAGAAGGGAGGACAGAGCCCTGGAAGGGACCTGGTGCCATGTGAAATGAGTGACGACTTGCAAAATCTCATTGCAAGCCTTTTTGGTCCTAATTTTATTACAGGGCTGAGATAGAGAGCGGGCAAGGTGCAGCTACCTTAACTGGAGTAAAAAAGAAGGAAGCAGTGGAGTGAAGGTATAGGTACAATGGATGGGAAAAAAACAAAACAAAAAAAACCCCTGTAAAAATAGAACTTAAAAGTCATGTTTTATAGTCAATGTGTCATGATCTGTAGAAGTATCATTTAAAATTACCAAAAAATTCTTTAGACATTTAGGCCTTATTAGAACAATAAAAAAACCCCCACCAAATTGGTGGTCAAACTCATAAAACATGACTTATATATCCTATTTCCCACATATTTGTCAGACATAAAATAAGAAAATATGTCCATCGTGATCATACTATCTATTGATTTAATCTCTTGACATGTTCCAGAGAAGAGAGGGCTGGGACATCTCTTGCTTGGGTCACTGTTTGGAGTGGTTGTGTTGAGGGCACTGCCCAGATGGCCTCTGAGGCCCTTATCCCCTGAGCGGCAGGTGGCCACCACCTAAATCACTGCGTGGGAGTTGCCCCAGGCCAATGAGAGCCGCCTCACCTAATGCCTCACTCCAATCCCTACCCCCCACCATGCTACACCCACCCCCTCCTCAAGGGTCCCATACCCAGTGCAGATATGGCCCAACCTCCTTGCCTTCATGACCCACACTGAAGGACCATCTCAGCTCCAGAGCTCCCTGAGGATTTGGCTGAGGCCGCCTTTGCTGAGATGGTGCCACATTTCACCTCCCCTCTATGTCCGATCTGCTTCCTTCACTGCCCCCAACTGATGGGGATCCCAAAGAACCAACCACCCACACCTGAGTCCGTTTCAGAGTCTGCTTTCTTTGCAGTATTGCTGATGAGAACTTGGTTTTACACAGTCTGATGCATTCTTGCTCACTGGGGCTACCTTACAGGTCTAGTCACCTGCATGGCTGCAATGGGGCCCCTAACATTATAACTTTAATAAAAATGCACACTCATGTACACTCACTACTCTCAAAGTGGGCCTGTTATATTAGAGGGGCTCCATCACATGCTGTGGCAAAACCAGCTGTTCTGCAAAATTAAGGCGTATGTGTTAAACTGTGCTTACTCAACCTTTATGGTAAATTTTACTTTGGGGCTCTTGGTTTCCTTTCTTACCAGAAAACTGTAGTTAAGACTAATAGAATCCATTGTGGGACACGGCCTAAAATTATGCAACCACCAAACAACAGTATTCCAGGTCTTATTTTCTTTCTTCTGGAATATTCTTTGGGTGTCATTCAGATTGGGCCCATTCTCCTTGCCCCTTATCAAGCCTGTAAATCCAAAGATATTGGAGGAGGTGGTCTTTATTAGGCCACAAATTATCCTGATACAATCTATTCTAATCCTTATAGCTAAGAGGGAATAGTCAAGAGTTGGGGAAGAAACAAAGAAAATCTGCTCCAAGATAGGTTTTGGATCCACAAGTAAAGAAGAAACTTATAGCATCTCTCACAAAAAATATAATAAAATAAATAAAAATAGTGTATAGCCTCTTCTTTCCAGTAACATTTACTACTATAAAGACAAAAGGCTAGATAAAAGTAGTATCAATGACATAATAAATGATGAATCATGGAAACTGCTCCAATTATCATCGTTTATTAATTAGAAACTTAAATTTTTTCATTTTGTTTAACAGCTTTAATGAGATGCTTATAAATTTTTTATTTGGAAATAATACTCATATTAAGACATGTTCTTTTTTTCCTGAGTCTAGTCCTCTACCTAAATGGTTGGTTAAGTTGTCAGATTTTATGGTTCTGGAGTGTTCACCTATCTCCCCTCATCTCTCATCCTTTATTTCTTACACCACTTCCAATCTCCCTGGGCTTTGCCTCTCCCAGCTTGTTTCAAACAGATGCCTCCTTAGCTCATATGAGCCACTGGACTTAAGTACTTAATAAGAAAATAAGATGTCTTATTTTCTTTTATACATCCTAAGGTTTTAATGTAAAACTTCTACTCTTCTACCATAAAATTCGTCATCTTTGAACTTTGGTTTTCTCTTTCTGGAATTATTATCAGCCGAAGTAACTTGCAATTTTAGCAATTTGCATATACTGAAACACAACTACTTGTGAATGTCAAAAGATGTAAAGAGGTAAATTGATATACAAGAGTATTTCACAGAGAAGGGGTTTTTAAACACATACATGCTCTTTCCCTTTCTGCACATATTGTTAATTTTTTTTGTAAAATGCTCTTTCCTATCTTGTCCACATGGAAAAATAAAAAAACCTCACTTATATACGACTACTTCTTTAAAGCTTCCCTCACATGCCCCTGTTTCCCTGACTATTTATGGACTATCTATGCCTTGTGTAGATGTCATTATGATGGAAGCTATCTCTTGTATTATAATAATTATTATTTTACTTTCTAATTCTTACTTGTCTTTCCTCCTAGTAGACTCTGGGGTTCTTGAAATAAAAATCTACCAGTCATCTTTATATTTCTAATGTCCAGCCTACTGCAGAGTATAGTTATGATCAGCGAATGTTGGTGAAATAAGGTATGCCTAATTAAGATGGTGAATGAGAAAGTAAAGCATAGGGAATATAGTCAGTGATATGGTAATAACTATGTATAGAGCCAGGTGGGTACTAGACTAGTCAGGGGGATCACTTCTTAAATTATATAAATGTCTAGCCTTTATACTGTATAACTGAAATTAATATAAAATAATATTGAATGTCAACTGTAATTGGAAAATTTAAAAAAGGGGGGGTAAGGTGAAGGGGAATAAGACGTCCACATTTCCAGGTATAAAACAATCATGGGGATGTAATGTATAGCATGATGAATATAGTCAATAATATTGTGATAGCATAGTACAGTATCAGATGGTTGCTGGACTTATCCTGGAGATCACTTCTTTAGGTATATAAATGTTGAATAACTGTGGTGTACACCTGAAACTAATATAATGTTGTATGTCAGCTACATTTTTAATAACAATTAAAAAAATAAATAAAAACACCACTCAGGACCCTTGCTGATTGAAACGTAGTAGTTGCACTGTTATTAATAAACCAACATCTTTGTACTGCATTTACTATTGGAAACCCCTATCCAAAAGTCTATCTACAGAAAACATCAAGTTTAGAAAAGCTATTAAAAGAGAAATGGAAAATTACAGAAGAGTGGACAGAAAGCCCATCCCCCACACGGGACACTTTTAAGTTAGGAATTGCCTAAGAGGAACTGCATTTATGTTTTCACAGATGTCAATGCATTCCTGTACCGAGAAGTAATAGATGTGAGCATACAATGGCTTCATCTTCTCAGGCTTAGCTCTGTACTGTGCTTTGCTTGGCTTTTCTGCTCTTTCAAAGGGGGGACAGATCACAGCAGGAGAATTGGATGCTAAGAAACTCACAACACATGCTTGTCTTTCAAAGAGATCCTACTCCATTAAAAAATAAACCTGGGCTTCATCCTCATTAAATTTCTTCACATGGACCATGGACCACAAGGTGCAATCGTCTTTAGTTTTGATGACACAGTGGCATCTAATTCATGGCAAGATTCAGGAGATTCTTTCTTGGCTGGTAAATTTATTCAAACTGAATGAAAGAATTTTGTAACTGGAAACAACTCTTAGTGGTATTAAACTGACTTACTTGTTTGATGGAATAGTGACCCGAATCTAAAACCATTTAGTGACTGGTACATGGTTATAGAGAGGCACTGGGGTGCTTTTTCCACCACACCAAATTGACTTTATCACATAAGCTTTTTTTCCCCCTTTAAACACCAAGAAAAGCTAACATCTCTGGAAGCTAATGTTTAAATTTACGAGTTATTTATATTATGATCAACACTTTTCTTTTCCTCTATGTAGGCATAATAATAGCCTCCCAAAGATGCCCATATCCTAATCGACAGAATCTGAATACGAGTATGTTAGCTCACATGGCAAAAGAAACTTTGCAGATGGAATTAAAATTATGGACCTGAAGATATGAAGATTATTGGGTGGATCCAATGTAATTACATGGGCCTTTAAAAGTAGAAGAGGAGGGCAGAACAGGAAGTCAGGGAGCTGAGACAGAAGAGGAGGAAGGAGACATCTGAAGCCCATGAAGGATACCATTGCTGGCTTTGAAGATGGAGGGAGGAAGCCATGAACCAAGGTATGCAGTCAGCCTCTAGAAGATGGAAAAGGCGAGATGCTCCCCTGAGGCCAACAGAGGAAATACACCATGCTGACATACTGATTTTGGACTTATGACACTTGAAGCAAAGAAATCAACTAAACCTATGAACTTCTGACCGTGAAGTTTGCGGCAAGTTGTTACTGTAGCACTAGAAAACTAACACGTACTTCTCCATTTTCTTCATCTTCTCCGTTTCCACAATCTTCTTATAGCCATCACCATTATCAACATCACCATTGCTCCCTTTTATTGAATGCCTATTAAATAGGAGGCACTGACCTTAATGTTTCACATCCATTATCTCTGATCTCTACAGTAACCCTACCAGCTAGATATTAACTCATCTTGACAAATGAGGCGACTGAGTCCTGGAAAGTTATGCAATTTGTCATAGACCACAAAGGTAAGAAACACAGGATCCTAGATGGCTATCTCTGGATGAAAAATGATTCCAACTTTGTAGGTGGGCAAAAGCTATAATGCTGTATTGTTTATTTAAAAAAAATATTTTTGATGAGGGATCTAAAAAGACAAAAAAAATCTTTTGAATTGAAAAACTCTGATTCGTAGGCAAGTAATTATCAGCTGGGTTTAGAAGAAAAGATGAAATACGTATTTATAAACAAGAAATTAAAAAACTTTCACCATAGCTACAGAAATGAATGTGGTATTTTGAGTGATCATATTCCATTAGAATATGCCATGTAGTAAACATTCCACCTAGAAGCCCAGAAACTATTAAAATTATCTTATGTGATTTTCCAAGAAGCTTTTGTGGCTTAGATAAGATTTTCTAATCTCTTCATTAACTGATCTAGAATTAAGTTCAAACTGGCTAAGCACGGCTATGTGTTTATATCATCTGAATTAATTGGCTGAAAATATGTATTCCAGCCTCACAGTGTTGAAATGATTGAAAATATGCCGGGAATAGATGCTTACCAAATACTGTTTGCTGATGTTTCTGAATCTGTAGGTTGCAGGAAAGCCTGGAGTGTCTGTGTTACTATTATACATTATGGTACCAGATGTGAGGTGTCAGGTGGAATTCAAGAATGCGTGGCAGTGTTAGTGGAGGTTAGAAAGGAAATCTGGTGAACACCTTAGAAGGTCAGGGAACCTAGGAAAGGCAGAAAAAAGGCTCCTAGAAACCAAAGCATACACACAGAGTGATAGAACAGACCTAGAAAAAAAGAATGGAAATATTTAAAGCAGAGGTGTCAGGAATGGTACCTGTAACAGTAGCAACGAAAAAGGTTTGATGTTTTAGGTTATAGAGTTTAGGATGAGTTCAGTTAAAAATCAAAGAGATTTTTAGGGTGGTTTTTTTATGCCCCACCCTATTTTTTAAAGGGTTCGGCCCTTACCTCATGTAAAAATATCAAGCCAACAGCTAACTAACATTTACTGAGCATTTACTATGGAACAAAAATGTTTTATTGCTTGGCCATTAGTTCACACTGTTAGTGAACAAAAGAGCTGGGATTTGGTTCTAATTCTTCCAGATATTCAAGTTCGTTTGATTTTAACAACTCACCACACTGTACTTTTGAAGACAGGTGGAATGTATATTTGCCTCTAGTCAGGAGGTTAAAGACTTTCCGTCATGCCCGGATATCCTGAGTCTAGGCCCTTGAAGAACCAAGGAAGAAGGGATCATCTTACTGCCCTGAGCAGAGATGGACAGGGCTTATGGTCAGGACTCTTCTCAGGAGTCCAGACATCACCCTGCTTCTCAATATCTGGATGGAAAGAAGGAAAGCAGGGTGGAAGAGACGGAGTTGCCACAAATATCCATTCTTTCATTGTTCTTTAGTAGTAGAACACCCAATGTTATTTTGAATGTCAATTGTTCATAGCATTTAACTTTTGTAGCCCCCTTGCATATAGGTATGCCCATGTGATTATGTGATTATGTTCTAGACAATGAAACAAAAAGGAAAGTTGTATGGAACTCCTAAGAAGGCTCTTAACCCCCTGTTGCGTGCAACTGATCTCACAGGTTCACTGCACACAAAGTTGCTGCAATGAAATACGTCTTTACTGTACTAAGTCACAAGCACAACTGGCGATAGGTTATGGTAGAGGGGGAAGATACGCAAGCGATGAGTCACGATACTTAACTGTTAGATATTTGAAAATGTGTGTGCAATAAATCTGTGAGATCAGTTGCGCCCAATGGAGGGTTAAAAGGAGCTGGATCATTAGAAGGAATATTATTTTGGTCTTGTCATTACTTTTTCCCTGGAGCAGAAGGGATGATTGGAGCTCTGGCAGCCATTTTCTACCATGAGGATGAAAGCTAGCTAGCATTAAGTTGGTGGAGCAAAAAGATATGACTCCTTGGTTACACCAACTCTGGACTTCCTACCCCTGGACTTAAGAGAAATAGAATTTGATGGTCATTGAGACAGTGCTATTTTGGGTTTCCTAATAGATTCAAGGTAATGTAATCCAACTGCATGAATCTGAGTCCTCATAGAAGCAGACATCAAGACAGGATTGGAGAGGAAGGGGATTTATTGTAAAGCTCAAGGTCTGAGGGAAAAAAAATGGGGGTGGGGGGAAAGGGAGCCAGAGGTAGTGAGGAAAGCCCTGGAAAGAAGGAAGTAATAGGAGAAAGGGGCAGGTAGAGTTTCAGTCTGCAGGCAGCTCTAGGGAGGTTTTCGGCCCAAGTGAGGAGCCCTGTGTCCTTCAGGCATGGGCCTTCCCGAGTGTCCCTTGCAGTCATGGACCTGCCACGTACCTCAGTATTTGGCTTGGAGCAGCGAGTGCAATGGTGGAGTCAGAGCATAGAAGCTGGGCTTTTGTCAGCCACGCTTCGCATAGCAGAAGAGTGGTTCAGTTTTGTTTCTATCTGTTTACATGTAGACACCCTCCTCAAAAATATTCGTAGAGATGGCAGCGGCGACAAACTGCCCAAAAACGCTTTAACTGGGACAAAACCCAAAACTGTCATTAGTGGCATCTTGTTACCAGTGTCCCTCAAAGGTTGGGGTACCTGTTCGAGGCTGAATCCATCTTGGAGGTGAGAGTAAGAAAGCACACGTTAGTGGTTTCTCCCAGTTGGGAAAGTAAATGGGAAAATGAGGACTCTGAACAGAGATGAGGCCACAGCCAGCCCAACGCTGGATGGTGGAGAGCGTGGGTCTCGCTCCGGCTGCATCAAAATCTGCCCAATGCCACCACTCAGAGCTGCCACTGAGCAACACACTGCCAGAAACATCAGCACGGTGAATGCACTACAAAGGCTATAAATGGAAAATGTGCTTTTCCTATTGACTTGCTTGTATAAATAGCTTAGAGATGTTTTCCAAGTGCAAATCCCTAACACTTTAAAATTTTTACTTCACCCAGTGGGAAGAAAATACTCATTAAAGGAACCACAAACCTCAGCTTCTTGGCAGGAATTTTCAGCTCATTACATGGTAATTAATGCTAATCTACATGCAAAAAAAAAAAGTAAAAAAAAAAAACAAACACCAACCTTTTTTCTTTGTTCCAATTTTTATACTGCCGCTCTGCCAGACAGCCAATAAAGCTAAAACAGAATCCTAAAATTTTCATGCCTAGCTGAAGAGATCTATACATTTCTAGGTTGTCGATGATAAAAGTTTAGTATGATTTTTTAAATTACTAACATCGCTAAAATACATTGCAGCAACTCTAGACCCATAACCAGTAAAAATAACGCAAACAGTAGCAGGAATCCAAAAGCTCTTTAAACCTGCTTTTTAGATATGGCTTTATCTGGATTAGATCATGTGATCTTACTAGCTGAAACTATATTTCTTATTCTGTCTGGTATCAGGTATGCCAGGCTCATTATGGAATTCAAAAGCATGAACTCTGATGATTATCCAAACTAAACCATACAGAATAAATGAGAGACAAATAGCCTGTATCTTAGAAATGTGAAATATAGAATGTTTTTGTTTGCACTTCTACAATCATATTTTTGCACTCGTATTTTTGGGAAAAATTGTAATAACAGAAGAGAGGTGAGAAAGAAAATAGACACATATATATTTTCTTCTTTGAGATTTCAGGAACTATTACTGGTGATGACTACGGTGATGAATAGAAAAGTAATTAAGAAGGTAAACAAGATACAATGATAGGAGGAGGACTGGTTGGGTAGGCAATAAGCATTAAGTACTTACTATAAATAAAGTACTAGATATGGGCGTTACATTTGTTGTGAATTTAAATTATGTAAGTTTGAAATCATATATACATATTACATTTTTACTTTATGCAAAAGTGAAATGATTTCAATCCTCCCAAATTAAAAATTCTTCAAAATAGTGTGTATTTACAAAGGTTAAGGGGTTGGTAAAATGTATTGATGCCACTGATGTGTTGTCTGTAAACAAAAATACCTGCCAACCTTTGTTGATTACTTTGTTGTTACTGTAACAGTTTTGAGTTAGGCCAAGTCTTCAGAAATATGTCCCTTTCATGCACTGTGACTTGCCAACTACTGGGTTTTGGGGACACCAAGTTGAAACACAGTTATTGCCACTGAGGGTCTCGTAGTCCAGGGAGGGAGGGGAAGAAGTATGTAGGCTAGCAGAATAAGGTAAGATGTGAAAATCTGAGGCATTCACAGAATATTTCCCAAATAGAGAAGGGATACCTGACCGAACACTAAAGGCAGATAAGACATCCTAAGCAACTGTCACCTGAGTTGATTCATAGGTGGAATTTAGTTTGGGCAATTGTTGATTAGATGTTGAGTGGATTGTAGGAGGACAAGAAAATTCAGATAGAGGAAACCATATGCACAGGCACGGAGACAAAGAAGCATTTTGGTTAGTCGGGAATACAATGTGCCATGAGGCTGGCGAGGTCATCGGCAGCCATATTATTCAGGGCCATGCTAAAAAACACGAACAAAACGGACACACTAACATTTCATAGGCTTTAAGTAGCAGAATGACGCAAACTGCTATTTCTAGGGGTTATTCTAAAAGCAGCAAGGAAGATGATTGGTGGGATGCAGAACAGAGGCAATGTAAGACATGATGAAGTTCAAATCTAAGGCGGCAGAAGTGGGAAAGGAAAACAAGGATTAAACGAGGAGCCCTTTATGCAAAACATGAACACATTTTGGTAATAGATTAGTTTGGGGTTGGGAAAGGAAGTTCGGGAAGGAGGATGAATGTATGGATATAGAGGGATCTTGCTCATGGACTGGGAGAGAACATCTAAGCCAGGTGTTGGCAAACTGCGGCTCATGAGCCACACGCAGCTCTTTGGATACGTTCCGTCTCAAAAGTTTGTCGACCCCTGGAAGAGCCAATCCTGCCCCTCACAACAATTTAAAAATTATTCGAGAGCTAACAATATATTTTTACACAATCACCATTATGTGAATAATATTCTTTAAAAATTTTATAAATGAAACTATGATAGTTTTATTTTCATTTTCAATTTTACTTCAGGGCCACATGCACGTACCCAAAGAGCCGCATGTGGCTCGCGAGCCGCAGTTTGCCAACCCCTGGTTTAAGCCCTTGGAATATCATGCTTGTTAAAAATGTTTTTGTTGGGCCAGCCGAGTGGCATGTTGGTTAGGAGTTGGCTTGGGACGCCAGCTCTGAACAGCAGGGCCCCAGTTTGGATCCCACATGGGCCAGTCACACTGTGTCCTCTACAGCTAATATGGTGAACAACAGCTCGACCTGGAGCTGGGCTGCCGTGAGTCACTGGTGATGGAGTAGGCGGCAGTGGGGCTGGCCAGCAGTGGGCATGCGCTTTCGTGAGCTGCCATGAGTGGCCATGAGCGGCTGT
This sequence comes from Hipposideros armiger, assembly GCF_001890085.2. Lineage (NCBI taxonomy): Eukaryota > Metazoa > Chordata > Mammalia > Chiroptera > Hipposideridae > Hipposideros > Hipposideros armiger. Next base: position 548,412 of record NW_017732048.1, on the reverse strand, counting down.
CCAATGGCCGGCGACCAATCTGCCTCACCTGGGAAGAGCGCAATGATAATACCAACATGGGCCAGTGAAGCAACGTCGTCCCCAACTAGACTGAAGAACAAAATGACAGCAACTTGTCTGTTCCTCTTCCCCAATTCCCTAACGCTGTTCCCCTCCCCCAATTCCCCAATAAAATCTTTAAAAAAAAAAAAGTTTTTGTTTACCTGAGGCCTTGGGCCATGCTAGATAGTTGATGCTAACAATGTGATGTATGGTGGTGATCTAATGCAGTATCAACTTGATCAGGAGGGGGTATCACTAAGTAACTAATATCAGCTATGTGGGCAGTTAGCTATGCCTATGTGATTGACCTCCAATAAAAACCATGGATAGGAAGGCTCAGGGAGCCTCACGGGTGGGTAATACTTTGCGTGAGTATTGTCACAGAGCATCACTAAGAGAATTAAGTGCTGTCTATAGGACTTCACTGGGAGAGGACAACTGGAAGCTTGCACCTGGTCTCTGCTGCTCCCTGCGCTGTCTTAACCTTTGCTGATTTTAATCTGTACGCTTTTATTACAAGAAACTGTCACGGTGAGTATAATAGCTTTTCTGAGCTCTATGAGTCCTTCTAGTGAATCGTGGAACCTGAGGGTGGGCTTGGGGACCTCTGAACACAAGTAATCAATTAAGTAAAGAGTGCTGCCATTCATGGAGCTAGGGAATCCACGGGGAGAAACAGGTTTGGAGGGAACTATGAGTCCAACTTTGAACATGTTCAGTAGAGGTGCTTGGGGAACATCCACGGGGAAATGTCCAGTAGTAAAGTCTATATAAACATGGAATTGAGAACAAAGGACTAAATCAGATCTAAGAATCTGGGAACCCTAATTGTAGAGATGTTATTTAAATCCACGGGTAAGGATGAGATTACTCAGGGAATAAGAGAAGAGTGTATAATAAAAGACAATATTTTGGGGAACCCTGATCTTTAAGGGAAACAGAAGATAACAACCTTAGACCCAGGGAGAAATTAAGAAGGTCAGTGGTATCTCAAAAGCCAGAGCCGAAGAATATTCCAAACAGGAGCCATTGTCTAACAATGTCAAAAGTCACACAGATAGACCAAGCAATGCCAGGAGTGAAGAATATTACCGGATTTTAAAATGATGACATTGATATTGTCATCTCCACTTGATAGATAAGAGACAGAGAGGCTTCTATGACTGATTCTTGTCCCCACCATTAGCATCAAACTTGTCATGTGGAATTGTAATTTCTCACTTGCATTCCTGTCTTCTAGGCTAGAAACTTCTAGAGGGCGCTTTGCCATTTTCATCTCTGCATTACTAGGGTAGACCTGATGCCTGGGTGTAGACTTGCTCAATAAGTGCTGACCGACAATTACACTGACTACATTAATGAATGCCTAGATGCCCAGTATTTAAATGGAGTTTGCGATGCCTGCCAATTGATCGATAGTCACAGGATAGTTTGAATCAAGGTAGGGATGTCTTAATGTCTGATATTTAGTTTGGTTGACTCCTTATTTTAGTGACATTGTTCTGCTTTGTTAGCAATGATTGAATTACCAATTGCACATCTTCTCCTTGCACCTTTTCAATCATCTTATATCACGGTGGAATCCTCTCGTTCTGCTAATTCACTTTACCGACAGTTAAATTTCTATACCCCTGTTCAAGCACCTTCAGTTGGTTGCTTATTCTTATAGAAAACTGTCCAAATCTTTTCCTTGTACCGAGAACAAGAAGAGAAGCAGGAGAACCTCTAAGAAGCCCAAGACAGATAATGGTACTTGGGAATAGGATAGCAGCAGTGGAAAGGAAGGGAAGTGGAACTGCTTGGTATATTGTAAAGTTTGGGCCAACAGATCTTGCTGAGGGATATATACAGGAGGTAAAGAGATTAATTATGGGAAATTCCTAGGTTTCGGTCTAGACAACTGGGAGGAAGGTAACACTATTTGATGAGATGGTTAAGACCAAGACAGTTTGGTTTTTATTTTAATGTATGTGTGTGTGTGTATGTGTGTGTGTGCGTGTGCGTGCGTGCATGCACACATGTGTACATGTGTACATGTGTGCAGTGAAGTTGAAAATCGAAAGTTCTGTTTTGGACAAGTTAGCCTTCAGCTGCATGATAAATTAGACACCAGGGATGTCAGGTTGGCTACTGAGCACACCAGTTTGGCACTCAGGTTGAAGCTCAGAGAAGAGGTATTGGGTTTGGGATTCGCTAGCACAGATGTATTGGGCTGTCAGAAAAGTCATGATGTTTTTTTCTATGTTTTTTGTTGCAAAAATGTGTCATGACTTTTCTGACAACCCAATAATTTTCCAAGGTCCGGGAGTGTTCGAGATCACCTGGGAAAAAGAGCGGAGAGAGAGAGAGGAGGGAGGTCCTGAGCTCAGGCCTGGATAAGTAACAATGCAGATGACATTTATTACCACTTATTTCCAATGCAGGTCTTTTGGTATTAGCAATCACTTTAAAAAACCTGAAACTTCCATTTTATAGGATTCCCAGTCTCAGAGAGTTCAAAAGAATTACACATTCCATGTAATTTAGCACTGCTTATTTTGCAAAAAAAAAAAATTTCCGTTAAGATATGCAGTTATGCCTTGCTATTGCTATATGAAAAGCCTTCACTTCTGAAGAGACCTGTAATTTTCCTTTTAATTTCTGATGTGAAGAGTCTGTCGATAGATCTTAATCTGTTAATTACTAAAGCTTTATGCTGGTTTCAACTTGCTAGAAAACATTTAAATTTGATACCATTAGGGAAAATGCTTTATATGTCTTTTTACACTTCCCTGTTCTCAAAGCATTTATAAACAAAGTAACCGAAGTTTCTTATCCAAGGAATAGCATATATTTTTATTAACAGTTTGGATTTCCAACCCACTATCAACATCTCCCCAAGAGCCAGCGTGTTTCAGTTTACCTCATTCTGACTTCTTGTTGAGACATGAAAATACAGCCTATAAAAAATTGGCAGAAATCTACAAGGCTTTTACACACATTGATTTGACAGAGACCCTCCGGGGAAAACACACACATACACCAAACAAAAAACAGCACATGCGCAAATGGCAGTGCTCCCTGTTTCCCAGGCCTGTTTTCCCCACCGTCATGTAATAAGTCCATTTACAGAACATCTATATAAAAGAACATAAACTTACTCGGTGGATAGCCTTGACAGCTAAGCCTATTTTGGAATGTCATCACGCCCTCCCTGACACCAGCAATGTGCAGGAGAGGAAAAAAAAAAAAAAAGGATCTAACTCTTAAGTTTTACTCCCAGTTCACACAGAAGATACTTAATGCTTAGCTATGCCTTCTCCTTCCCAGTCATAAAGCCCTCGCTGGGGTTTTGCCAGTGCCATTCACTCCCACTGTAAATCTTCTAAGGCCATTATAATGCCTTATTTTTCAGGTTTCCTCCTGATCTTCTTCTCACTGTGACTTAGCAGAAAAATCCACAAGCTGCCAAATGATCCTATACAATTACGGGATTTATGGGGTGCTAACGCAGCCCTCGGGCAAGGCCATCAAAGGAAAGGAGCTATTCATTTATTCTGTAGTTTGTGGCTCCACAAAAGGAAACAGCCAAAATGGCAACCGTTTATTACCAAATCGCAAGAATTTAAGCCGTTACGCAGGACGGTCTGCCGAGTAGGAGGAAACACAAGACTATACACCAGGGCGAGGTGTAGTTTGTGGTTTTATTCTCAGTGGATGGACTTTCTGAGACTTTGGTCCATTTGGGCCAGTGCACCCTTGTTCCACAGAGGAAGGGCTGCTCCTTTATCCTGTCTCAAATTCTCTACTTGGGCGAAGATGTGAATGAAATGCAGATGTTTAGAAACATAAAAATCTCATTTGCTGTGAGTACTCAGACTGGGAAGACAGCCAATAGGATCACTAATTCTGTTTTCTACTTGTTATGTTTACTGAGAGGTTTTAGAGGTAAGAATATTAAAAAAAAATCACGAAAGAAGATTTCTGATAAATGTTGAATCTTTTGAGCAAAAGTTGTTAACTTTCTTTTTTAAATAGTAGAATGAAAAATTGTACTATTTTTAGCCAAATCTAGAGTTGTCTAATTATGTAGGTCAGAATCCATACTGATTAGAAATTGTTCCTCTTTAAAAATATTTTTCCATTGAAATATGAATACTCTGAAAAATTTGGTCTAACTTTCTAGGGCTGTCATGTTCGCCTTTCCCCTGATTCATCACAGTCCCGAAGAAGCACATCAGTAAAGGCAAGCACTGTAGCAATTACACTGAAGAAGATGCTCTAGCTTGTGGAGGTGGTCATTGTTCACTGCTCTGCCAGTGCATGCATTGGGTCTGCTGGTCAATTTTTGGCTCATCATTATAAGCTTATAACTTACACAATGCCTTGGATATGTGGAATTTTAAAGGCACTGCTACTTTCTGCAAGATGGGTAAGAACATGTCATGAGTCCATATTTACAGTGGTCCCTAGGGTAGGTGGCATTATTCTGTTCTACTCTGCCAGTTTCTGTCCCACCGTTCTTTTAAGTCAAAAGGCACTGCAAAGGAGTGGACAGTCACGGACACCTAACCGTTCCCAGTAAAGGCCTGGGAAGCGGACATTTTGGAAGGGTTTAAGGCTACACCATAAGTCCAAGAAAGGTATGAAGAACATTTATGGAGTAATATATTGGAAGAGGGAATACATAGTAACCCAGTCTTTACTGTATCTTTTTTTCAGGGGATTTGATTCAAACCAGTCCCCAAAGAGCACTGCCTTGCTTTTGTGTTTAAAAAATCTGTATAGAAGGTTATTTAAAATCTTCATCTGTGGAAGCGTTCCAATGTCTCCAATGCATAGAACGCTAAATTCTGACTTTTAATGTCCCATCCAAAGGAAATACTGTGTCAGAGAGGCACTCATATAGATCTTATAGATCTTGCTGGGACCTGACGCATTTCTTCCAAGCCTCTGCGGGTCGTGGTGGAGGGTGGCTGGATCGTAACGCAGAAAGTCCAGGTGCTTGCTAGCTTGTGTTCCTTCCCAAGCTCATTAGTGTCTGCAAAAGCCTGTGAGACTGCACGAAGGGGATTGCTTTTCATGTAATTTCTATTATTAAAAAAAAAAAAAGATCCTTCTTCATGCCAGTTCTGAAGCTTAAAATTGAGAGGCCTTTCCAACATTTTTAGGTGGTTGTTAGAAAAGTAGTTGAAACATGTTCTTTGTTTCCCATTTAAGTCAGTTCAGACCAAAAAAAAAAAATGACATTAATTCCAAGTTGAAGTGAACAGCACTTAAATCAAGATGTTGAAAAAGCTACTTGAGCAAGCAGGGATAATAATGACTCTCATTTATTAAGCATTGCAATGTGCTCTCCCCCTCACCAGCATCCTAGGTGTTGTTTACTCCATTTTATAGACAAGAAAATTGAGGCTCAGAAAGGTCAAGTCAATCAGCCAGCATTCCACAGTCGGGAAGTAACTGAGCCTGCATTTGATACCAAAGTCAGTGGTTCTGTTCTCATCCCAAAGCCATGCAATCTCTAGACTTGCTGAGAATTCTCCAAAATATTCACCTAGGACCCTGTTTCTCTAAGGTCTTCTATCAAAATGAAATGGCAAAGTGAACAACGAGGAACAATCCATCTCAATAAAGTCTGGACAAAATGGGATTTTCAGATTACAAGACTCTTTAACTAGGTTTCTGTTTGTTTGATTATCTATGTAATTGCCTTAACTCTTTACTCTGTTCTGCCTGTGTAAAATGTAGGTACTGTGAAAGCATTGTCTACTTCCCTTCAGGGTATTGTGGTTAGCTGTGAATTCATAATTTAAGCACCTAATGATATTGGTTAGCTGCTCTCTGTGGCTTCATTATACTTTACAGTGGGCGTTTTTAGATGACTAATGTTGCAATCTAAATGCTTTATATCAATATACTGATACATCTGAATGTATACATTTATATACTTTTTCATTTCTCTTCCTTCCCCCCCCCCCCTTGGTAATGGTTCTTGGAGCTCCCTGCTGCACATCAATATTTTCAGGGATGGTTCCAGCTTCCTTGTGGGTCCTTTGGAGAATGCACAAGTTGGCCATGATCTCAGCTGCTTTTCCTCCAAAGATGGTAAAGAGTTTCAGATGAAAGTTCAAATTTGCGCTTCTCTGCCAAAGAAAACAAATCCAATATCTTTCTTATAGGTTTGTTTTGCTAAGCTCCAAAAGGAAGACTGTATTAAAATGGTGACTTTTCATTAAGTTTTCAAACATCACCAGAATTAAAATAATGATGAACTTTCCCATTTCTTTGGGTTTCATAATTGTTTCAGGTGGTATGTGAAGACATGTCAGAAGGCTCTTCGTGGGCCATCTCGGTGTCACAGGCACAGGCCAGCAAGTATCCGTTTCCTTCAACCCCCCACACCCCATTATCTTTTACTCTGAGAAATTATCATTTAAGGAACAGATTTTGCTTTTGGGCTCTGAAGTCAAATGCTCTCAATAGGATGTGACAAATGTTTTAGATTTACCATGGACAAATTTTCATCTACTTTGGATTATCAATGTTTTAGTTTTTTTTGTTTTTGGTTTTTTTTTACTGTAGTTCTTGCAAGCGAGTGGAATTATTATGAAAACATAAAAGTTAAAAGGAGAATTTACATTTTTAAAATCCATACCCTCCAAGAGTTCCAGCAAGAGCCACATCCACAATAAAGCCTTTATTGATTGCCCCGAGAAGAACTGATGGCTCATATATTTGCTCCTATTTTATGTTTCATTCTTCCTCGTGTTATTGGTTTCTTAAATTTCTTGATTTTCTTTTTTTCCTACGGTGATCTGTAGAAAATAACTCAACAAATGCTTTCTGAATAAATGCATGTTAAATGAATTTTAGGGTCAAGGAACAGTAGGTGCATGTAAGTGAAGTTATGTACTAGTAGTTGACATTATGTTTAACATGAAATTACTCTCTAAAATTTATCAAAAGTTACTTAATTATTCAAGAGATCATAGAGCTCTTAATAAATATTAATGTGTGGTCAAAATCAGGTCAGCATCATACAAGTTAAGAATTCCATCAACTTTCAAATGTCTGCATTAAAGGGCCAGGAACTCAAAAGCTTGAAAAACAAATTTCCAGGTTTCTATGGGTTTAAATTATGGAATGAATATAATTTGGAGGTGGTGGTGGGGCTGAAAAATAATCCATGTAATTAAAGCTTTCTTTGTCTAGTAGCTAAATTTCAATTCCATGTGCCTGCCCTGAAGAACTGGGCAGGAAAGTGTGGGTTTGAAGGAAGTCTTTATGGATAAGCTCAGTATTCAAAGTTTGCAAAAAACAAACAAACAAACAAAAAAACACAGACAGATCTCAAAAGACTTATCTGAGATAAAAGACAAAAGATTTATCTGACATAGTAAAAAGCTGCTTACTATTTATAAAGCCTACCATGTCTTAAAATTAATAATGATTGGTAAATTACAACTGTAGGAAGAAACAACTGCTCACTGAGTGCTATCTGTGTATAATGTACTATGGGAGGTCCTTTACAGATACATAATGTAAGTAATAAAAGTTCATATAAACCTTACCAAGCACCTAACATCTTTCTAACTGCTTTACATATATTTACTCTTTTAATCCTTGCCACAATTCTATTAAGTATTACTATTACGGTCCCCATTTCACATTAGAAGAGATTGAGGCATAAAGGAGTAAAGGAACTTCCCAGGTCACAGAACTAGTGAGGAACAGCTGAGGTTGTATTACAATAGTTTCCTAGGGCTGCTGCAACAAAGTACCACAAACTGGGTGGCTTAAAACAACAGAAACTTATTGCTCACAGTTCTGGAGGCTAAAAGTGCAAAATTAAGGTGTGCATAGGGCCATGCTCGCTCTGAAACTTGCAGGGGAGAATCCTTCCTTGTTTCTTGTAGCTTCTAGTGTTTGCCTGCAATTCTTACTGCTCCTTGGTTTGTAGCTGCAGCACTCCAATCCCTGCCTTCATTGTCATGTGGCTGTATTCTTGTGTCTCTCTGCTTTTCTTGTAAGAACATCAGTCATACTGAATAAGGGCTCACCCACTCCCATATGACCTTAATTAATTGCATCTGCAATGATCTTATTTTCAAATAAGTTTACATTCTGAGGTACCGGAGGTTAGGACTTCAATACATCTTTTGGGGGCACAATTTGACCCATAACATCCCCCACATCCATGTTTGTTTGTTTCTTAAACACTTCGCTATACTTTTTTTTTCTTTTTACAGATACAAATGCTTATTCTACACAAAAATGTCACAAAATAGGCAGCTGGTTGCACCAGCTATGTCTTTTTCCATGATGTCAAGTTTCCCATTTCAGCTTATTATTTAGTAAGCTTTGTTGTGCGTTTTGTATTATAAATGTGGTTTAGGTGGGTAAGAGTTTCACAAATGTATTTTATCCTTAAACGAAATACAAATTAAGAACATAATGACTCTATTATTACTCTGTTATTCTTATGAAAAATTCAAATCCATTTTTCCTTGTGCTTCTCTGTGTATTGAACAATAGGTACCAAAGCAGGCTTTGTTATTTTTTAATGCCTAAGGCAGAGGTTATCAACTGTTCTCCACCTTAACCCACTTGGTGCATATTTCATACTCCAATGAGTAATACTGGCTCTTTGAACAATGTTCTCAAGTGGACCAGGAGATGTGAAATGGGTGTTTGAGCCTTTTTGGGGGAAGCACATCTAGAAGGAGAAGTTTACTCCCTGAGGAATCTTGACTTAGCCTCCCTAAGGGGAAGCCCATCCTGTCACCCATCCCATAACCCATAACCCTTAAGCTTGGTGCAGAAGTAGTATACAAATAAATTCTCATTGCCTATGAAAAAATGGAGGAAAATATCCACTTTTCTTCTTTGAACAGTTTCCTGTTTTCTTATACGGTATTGAATACACGAATTATTTTTACACCTACAAAAATAACGAGTATCAAAATAAGATTTTTTTTTTTTTTACAAAATTTGAAGTATCAGCTATGTATAAATGAAAAGCCACCTTCAATAAGGGACAAAATAACAATATTATGTGGTACACATGTAAGAAATACTTTAAATCTAGGAAAATGTTCCAAGCATTCTCTATTCCTTCTCCAGTACTTTAGTTAATTTTTGCATTTAATGAAACTCCACTCTCCCAGTTATCTTTCATCCTTTGATGGCTTTCCTGTTTCTGTCCAATAGATATCACAGCAGGCTCATTACTTAGTAGGATTCCTTCTCATCTCTATTTCTGTACTTTCTGTACTGTCACCCAGCCCCATGGTATAAGAGACTCTGTATGTGCCCATTTCACCCAGACATTTTTCTTCAGCTTTGAGCTCTCTCCTGGTCACCAGACTGGTTGGTGTATGAAACTCCCTTCTTGATATTTCTGTTAACTTAATAGACATTTCAAATTTAATCAAAGCAGGATTCTTGATTTTTCACCTTCTCCAATATGGTTTATTCTTCCAGTTTTCCCATCTCAGAAAATGATACCCCCATTCTCACCTGGGTCGCAGCAATGGCCTCCTAATCGGAAGCCTCCTGCTTTCAATAATGGTTCCTCTTCAATCTATGTCTCCCTCAACAGTTAGTAAGATCTCTGAAAAACCTAAATCAGTGTTGTTCTTCCTCTGAGTAAAACCCTCATGAGTGGTTCTCTATGGCATTTACAATACAATTTAGACTTTTTACCTTTGCCTATGAAATCCTACTGAATCTGGCCTCTCTCTGTCTACATCTTTGACTTCATTTCCTGCCATGCTTCTCTTGTCCACTACTCTCTAGGCCATTTAAAAAAAAATTATATTGGGGAACAGCCATTGTCATTAGTTACACATTGCTTTCATGCTACAATGGCATAGTTGACTCTTTTAGGGAGGGTGCAGCTCACAGTGGCCCATGCAGGGATCAAACTGGCAACCTTGGTATTATCAGCACCATACTCTAACCAACTGAGATAACCAGTTGCCCTGCCCCCTTTCCAGGCCATCTATTTTTTTTTTTTAATAATTTTTGCCTGCTTTTTTTTTTGTTTGTTTTTTAAAGGTTTTTTTTATTGGGGAATTGGGGGAGGGGAACAGTGCTGGGGAATTGGGGGGAGGGGAACAGACAAGTTGCTGTCCTTTTGTTCTTCAGTCTAGTTGTGGAGGACGTTGCTTCACTGGCCCATGTTGGTATTGTGATCATTGCGCTCTTCTCGGGTGAGGCAGATTGGTCACTGGCCTCTGGACGGCCACTCACGGCGGCTCACACCAGCTGCCGGCTGCTCACGCTGGCTGCCGGCCACACACGGTAGCTTATGGCAGCCCACTGCAGCAGGAGCTGCAGCCTACGCCGTCGCCGGCGACTCACGGCAGCCCAGCTCCAGGTGAAGCTGTTGTTCAGCATCTTAGCTGTAGAGGGCAGCGTCACTGGCCCCCATGTGGGATCCGAACCGGGGTCCTGCTGCTCAGCGCTGGTGTCCCAAGCCAGCTCTTAACCAACGCGCCACTCGGCCAGCCCCCAGGCCATCTATTTTTATTCCATGAACCCTAAGCTTCTTTCTGCCCCTGAGCATTTATACTGGGTCTTTTGGATCTTTACATGGGTGGCTTCTTGTCATTCAGTGCTCTGTTTGAGTGTAATCTCACTCAGTTCACTGTAGATACAAAGTTACTCTCTATCACATCACCAGGTTTGGATTCTCTGCTGGTACTTCTTAATATCTGATCACCTCTTGTTTATTTACTTTATCGAGTACTGCCCCTTCCCCTGTTATCCCCACCAGCATGGGGTCTTGTCTGACTTCTTAGTATAGCCAAACTGTCTGCCACAGTGACTGGCATCTGAGAAGCCCTTGGTAACTATTCGCCCATGAATCCTACTCTTCAATGAGTGCCTACCCGGTACCAGGTACTCTGCTGAGAGCTAGGAATCGATGGTAGAAAAGATCTCGTTCCTGTCATCTCAGAGGGCAGAGAGGGACAAATGAATATGATGTTATGATATATCGTAAATGCTGTCGTAGACAGAAGCACAGGGTGTGCATAGCCTTTTCCAAAATCAAAATTGATAGTCTAGAGCCTGTCATCTTGTAAAAGTGTTTGGTAATATATTTCCTTAAATGTATTACTCTACACTTTCCACACTGAAGCTTCCTTGGACCATTTGTACCTCTTACTAGCTGTTTTGAGTTGCCTTTCCTCCTCCACTCTCCAGAACTGTGATTCTCAACCTTGATTGTAGATTGGAATCACCTAAGTAGATTTAAAAACTACTTGTGCTTGGGTTCCACCCCCAGAAATTCTGATTTAATTGTTCTGGGGTGTGGCTCAGGCATTGGGGTTTTAACGTGCTTCTCATGTGCAACCAGGGTTGAGAGCAACTGCTCCAGATGTCCTACTCCTCATCGCATGGTTTGGGGCAATCAGTCTTTGAGTCATCTGAGAGCTTGTTAGAAATGCAGGTGCTCAGACCCCACCCAGACCCACTGAATCAAATCTACATATTAGCCAGATAGCTTTGGTCTAGAAGATCTTCGTGGTTTTCTCTGAACTTGGAGGTCTCACTATACATTTCTTCCTTGGAATCATTTATAGAAATGATAAATGAGGAAAGTTCCAAAATCTGTCTTGAGGAGATGTGATTGTTGACACTTTCCACACAGAGAATAGCTCTTTTCTACCTATCTATTGTTTATTGTCTTTAAACCAGATCGCTAGTCATTGCCAAAATTTTTCACAGCTCCAAATTATTTGAAGACAAGCTTTCTTGTGGAGACATGTAAACAGCTTTATGAAATTTTAAATGAAATATTTCCAGCATCATCTCCTTGTCCATGAATACGTCCTCTGAAAAAAATAGATGATCCAGAGAAATAATTCAATACATACATTAGGAAGTAGTAAGTGAACAAGGGTAGGAATATTATACACATTCTGAAATATAAAGTTTTAAGCTTAATGCTCTCTTGAAAAAAATGTCAGGGCTGTTTGGGAAAGTGTTAGCATCTGTAATGTCATAAGTTTTTTTTGGTTTGCTTGAACATTTCTATTTCTCATACAATTATAAAAGAAACTTTATTTCAATAGGACTCAACGCTTAAAATTCACTGTGTTTTAATTTTATACAATAAAATCAACCTATCTTTGAGCTTCTATTTTGTGTCTCTGTTCCTACTAGTGCATATTGAGTTCATCAATGAGTTCTCAATTCTGAAATCCACAGATGCGTTTTCCTGTATTTCTTATTAATTTATTTAATTTCATTTAAAACAATAAAAATTCTACATTTTTTTGGTCTTTTTAAAAAAAATTAAAGTGTATTGGGGTAACAATGGTTAGTAAAGTTACATAGGTTTCAAGTGTAATACATCATCTATTGAAATACATCACATTGTGTGTTCACCACCCAGAGTCAGTTCTCCTTCCATCACCATATATTTGATCCCTTTACCCTCATCTACCACCCCTTCCCCAAATTTTACATATTTAATGTTTACAACATGATGACTGTGCACTGTGAAATGATTGCTACAGTCAAGTACCCTCTCCTCACATAGGTACTACTTTTGTAAGTGGTAAGAGCACCTGAAATCTACGCTTAGCAAATTTCCAGAATTCAATACGGTCTCTGCCTTCCTTTAAGGTCCAATATGGGAGACTGAAAAAGTGGTTGGCTCAAATGAGATTAAGGTGTTCTTTAACACTTCATCCTCAAAAGGAGTAATTATTCAAGCAAATGTCTTTCCCTTTTTTCAAAGGCACATCCCACATGGAAGGTCTGTATATTCCTACATTAACAATTACAAAAATCGTAACCACGGAGGTGCAATAAACAGACATTTCTAGGTTTGTCCAAATGTCCTCATTAGAGTTGCCTCTCCAATTACAGATGAGACTCGGGGAAAGAGTGGCTAGGAGTGAATGGCTGTCATTCTTGAGACATGTAGAGTCTCAGACTCTATAAATTTTAATTCTGTGTCTGAAGGCACAGGGGTATTTTTATTTAAAAAAAGAAAACACCAGAAAGAATGGCTCAAACCCATAGACATTAGAAAAGGAGATTAAATATTCCAGGGAAAATGATCAATAATGAGGCAGTTAAATACACTGAAAGAAACCCTGCCTCTGAAGCCTTAGGGAAGAAATTGAAACCACATCTGAAACCCACAGCAAAAAAAAGTTAGCTGGGAAAAGCACCTGGCCCCAACAATGCTATGACTGAGCTCATAAAAGCGGCGGGCAATTATGTAGCTAGTACCCTGTAAAATTTGTCAGTGCACATGGAAAAACAGAGGAATCACCAGAAGCCTGGTACGAATCAAATGCTAAAGACGGCTAAATAAGGGAGAACAGAGCAAGGAAGGATTGCAGAGCAGGCCCAGGATAGCCTCCGATTTCCCACCAATCCAGCCAAACGCCTCAAATGCTTCAATCAACTATTTTAAGCACAAGATGTACAAGATAGTCCCAGGAGGAGAAAGGAGGAGTAGAGGGACATTTTCAGAAAGAAAGCCGAAATAATGCAGCAATAGAGATGGAGTCATTTTAGCGCCTCTGTGATCTGTACACGACTGGAGCTCCAGCCCTCCCTCAGAACCATTTTTCATTTCAGGCATAGTTCTAAAACTACAACGTTTAGCCCCGTCTCCCTCTCTCATAACGGAGTCAGCACAGAAGCTGTGGGTTCTGAAATGTACAGTGGGAATGAAGACCGACTTCACATGGATTCTATCTGTCATCTGGAAACCCAGCCCTGTGTTATGAGTAACAACACAGGAAGGGGTGGCACAGAAAGCGACCAAAGAAACAGTGCCTGGCACAGGCACTGTTGATGCAATTGGATGCAATTAATCAATTGACTGATTGGATGCAATTAATCAATTTCCTCTTGTCGGGCACTTAACTCATTTCCAAGTTTACATTATTATAATAAATGCCATCATAATTCTACCCTAAAGTCTGTTTCCCTACATTTAAGATCCTGTCTGAAGGGATACATTCCTAGGAGTGGAATTTATAGACTGAAAGACATTAAACTCCTTGAAATCTTTGACTAAAATCTCCTAAGTAGGTCTGTATCTATTGCTAACTCCCGGAAATGTCAGAACTTTCTCTTTTCCCTGAATCCTTATAAACACTGCATGTAATCATTTGGAAAAAATACATTTTTTTCTTAGGCAAAGTAAACAGTATTACATTTCTAATTTAATTTACATTCCTTTTGTTACTTGTGAAACAATATTTATTTTCTATGTCAACTGGCCCATTTTTTAACATATAGGGATGTTCTTCTTTGCTTTATTGATTTGCAAGTACTCTTTGCACATACTTCAAGTGCCTGGAAACATGATAGAATTTGTGAGAGATCTCTTACTATTTCAGTCGTTCTCTGAGTACGCATTATGTGATCTTTATGCCTCTCTAAGGTAGTATCCAGCACTTAACATAATAATCTGCTTCCAAAAGGAAGCAGCAGTCTCACTTATAATATACATCATACTTTTAACATAGACTAATACCATACTAACTTCACTGAATTGCGTTCTAGTGTTAAGGTCGCTGAGAGCTCTAAATCTTTTTTAAAAATATCCTATTACTCTGCAGTTATTGCAGTAGTTTTCAACCTGGGACAATTTTGCCCTCCCCAACCAGGAGACATTTGGCAATGTCGAGACGTTTTTGGTTGTCAAATTGGTACAGGGAGTGCTACTGGCATCTAGTGGGAAGAAACCAAGGATGTGCTGAAAATCCCACAATGCAATGGAAAGCCCCTACAACAAAGAATTATCTGGTCCAAAAATGTCAGTAGTGCCCAAGTTGAGGAATCCTGAGTTAACATTTGAGATTCAAACACAGACACTTTCAGATTAAAAATCAATTTCGATTGATCCATTTATCGCATGTCAAGGTTCTGTCTCCCATTTACTGTTTGATCTTGGCAAGGAATCTGCCTTTTCTGAAACCTGATGTTCTCACCTATAAAATGGGTGTTATGGACTGAATAGCTCCCCCTTCCAAATTTATATGTTGAACTCTCCTGTCTCAGAAGGTGACTATTTGAAGATAGGGACTTTAAGGAGGCAACTAAGTTAAAACGAGGCTGTTAGGGCGGGCCCTCGTCCAATCTGACCTCTGCCTTTATAAATAGGGGAGATTAGGATATTCAGGTAGACACCAGGGACATGAGTGCACAGAGGTACAACCATATGAAGAGGCAGCATGAGAGCAGCCATCTGCAAACCAACCAGAGAAGCCCCAGAGAAAACCAATCTTGACGGCACTTTGATCTTGAAACTCCAGCCTCCAGAACTGTAAGCCAACACATTTCTGTTGTTTCAGCCACCCGGTCTGTGGTGTGTTGTTCTGGAAGCCCCAGAAAACTAATACAACTGGGGTATAAGAATGGCTACCCTGCCTGACCTACGAGATTATTGTAAGGATATATGTATGAAAGCATTGTTATTATATTTATTATTATTTTTAAGTTGGTTTTAAAAGAAAATAAAATTAAAACATTTAGTGGGGCCCTACAAATATTATGGGTCCACTGTACACAGTGTTTACTAGAGTATAAATTGGTGCAGGTCTTGTTGCTCTGGTATCCTCAACATGATGGGGCCTAAAATGGTTGTGTGTCTCTCATGATCATGTCCACACTCCACTGAGTAAAGGGGGCAAATGGAAAGGGTGTGCCTACTCATTTAATGAGACTACACTAAAAATGGCACCCATCACTTCTGCACCCATCTATTGGCCCAAGTTTGGTCACATTGCCACATTTTGCGGCAAGGGAGGCTGGGGAGTGTAGTTTGAGCTTGGTAGCCTTATGTTCAGGCAAACCTCCCTTACTATTAAGTAAATGAAGTGAACACATAAAAACTTCTTAGAACAGAGCCTAGCACATAGTAAACACTGTATAACTGCTAGCTAGCTATAGCATAACTGCTAAGACCATGGAAGCAAAGAGGGATATTAATGAGGGATAACATCCGCTGCCCATGTGAAAATAACAGTTTTCAGTAAAATAAACAACAAATCAGGTTTGTGATAGAACTGTCAATGTAGGTAGAATGCATTGATTTTTTAAGCATAGATGAACATTAGCCAGTTTAGGATTCTAGCTAATAAATTTTCATGCAATTAAATTTTAAAGTGTGTGAATGTGTGTGTGTGTGTGTGTGTGTGTGTGTGTGCGCGCGCATACGTGTGTGTGTGTTTCAGTATTTTTAAAATGAAAGGCCATATAATTTTATTTAACTAGAATCATTCAATTATACATATTTAAGAAAAATTGCTTTCCAAATTATTTAAAATCTTTATAACCTAGGATCTAGAGGAAAATTTTGTTTTTCTCTAAAGAGATACATTTTTTGTTGTTATTAATTTTATCAACGTATCTTTCCACTAAGTGCTCCCCTTCAAAAGAAGTTCAGTGATCTACCTATTCAAAAAATCTTACTTTTATCTTTCCAAAACAACAGTTGGAAAACTAGGACAGTGGTTTTGGTTTCTAGGCTGGACTTACAGTAGTCCTTGGGTTCCATAAAATAACTGAAGGCCTGATGGACAGCTATGTGTGGTTCTCACTTCCTGTGTAATCACAGATAAAGAGATGGGATTGACTCAGGATACCAGAGTAGGTGCCAACGTGTCCTTGGGTTGGTGGGCTTTTCCCTGGCCCACTGCTCTCTGGGTTTGAAAGCCTCCCCAGCTAGAGTGTCGCTTACTCAACATACCCAGTGGTTTTTATCCAATTTTATGCCATTGTTAGCAGCATGCTCTTAACCCACTTATATTGATCTCAAGCCCAGGCAAATGAGATTCATTTAAAAAAGTCTCGGGCCAGCCGAGTGGGGCGATGGTTAAGAACTGGTTTGGGATGCCAGAGGGCCCCGGTTTGGATCCCACATATGAGGGCCAGTGACACTGCCCTCCACAGCTAAGATGCTGAACAACAGCTCAACCTGGAGCTGGGCTTCCATGAGTCACCAGCCATGGCATAGGCTGCAGCCTCTGTGGCAGTGGGCTGCCATGGGCTACCGTATGTAGCCAGCAGCCAGCGTGAGTGGCCAGCAGCCGCAGTGAGCGGCCGTCCAGAAGCCGGCGACTGATCTGCCTCACCTGGGAAGAGAGCAATGATGGTGACAACTTGGGCCAGTGAAGCAACGTCCTCCACAACTAGACTGAGGAACAACAACAACAACAACAACAAAAAAGACAGCAACTTGTCTGTTCCCCTTCCCCTAATTCCCCAGCGCTGTTCCCATCCCCCCAACCCCCAATTAAAAAAAAGTCTCAGCGGAAGCACGGCAGAGCCTAGAGTTTCTGTAATTGGCTACAGGAAGGAGAGCAAGGTCTGTGAGCACTGATGGGTATGTATTCAAAACAAATGGAATGGAACTGGGACAGGGCAAGTGTAAAAGGAGATTATACTGGATTTTGCTCATGGTGGGTGTCCCATCACATACGCTGAATGAGTATATGTATTCTGATAGTGTCTTTGGGTCCTGCCAAACAGATGGGAGTGAGTTAAATGTGAACACGATGGAGGTAGAGACCAAGCTTAATCATGTCTTATTCATCTTGGTATCACTAGTTCATTAAATGGGACCTGACACTTACTTGGTGTTTCATAAATAACTGAATTGATGAATAAATAAATAGTAGTGACTTTCCTGACAGGTGGCTTTCATTTGAGGAAAATATTTAGGGGCAGGTAATACTATGCTGTGGCTCCAATCACACTGGGAGGATAGTGGACACCAAAGAATTGCTGCCTGCCTCTGAGAAGTTTGGAATCTATTCAGGAAGTCAGCATAGAGACACTGGAACAATTGGATAATAAGTACTAAGTTTAAATTTGACGGCAACCAGTATCCATGCCTACAAAGCATTAACACAATAGATCTTTATAGGGCGAGCTATCTTATATTCACTTGGAATGAGACTGAAACACCCCATATTTCTGAGCTGCTGTTAAGCAAATCCCAAAGTGTTTTCTTTTGAGAAATTATTTATTAAAATATACATGTGCATAGAGTTGTAATTTTTGCAGTCAGTAAACTAATCATTAAGGGAGATGGGAAAAGGGTGGTTTTTACCTCTCATTCTGCATTCTATTTTTCCAAAAATAGCCAGAAAGTCAAGTTTGTTCTAGATAATTCTCCACTTTCCGTAAATGCTGAGAGCTCTTGTTGACTGGGAGAGCTGTTCAGATTGAGCCATTGCAGTTGGCATCTCTTGCGGGTCTCAGAGATGATATGATCCCTCTGACAATATTGGGGACTTGGGGTCCTGGGTATCAGTCATCAGATGAGACATTCTGTTGGAGAACCCACCACATGGCCACGTGTAACAATGTAGTTACACTGGTCTCTGGGGAATTCGCAATGACTGAACTTCAGGGGTGGGGTGGGGTGGGGGGTGGTGTGTGCAGTGGTTGTTGATTCTTTAGGAAAGAAGTGTTTTGTTTCAATTTCACATCATGTATGAATTATGATGCAAAGGAAGCCAAAAGTAGTTACTCTCGAGGCATTTAACTGATGGCATTTAATTGGTCATCTTCATTTTAACCCCTTAATTACAGTGATGCCAAGAGAAAAATCTATCAAGGTATCTATGATTTAAGAATGCCTTTTATTTTTATTATATTTTACAATGAACCTAATATGGTCACAGCAAAAACTTGTAAATTGTAGAAAAATAGGAGGAGTTAAATTAAAATCTACAATTGTAACTCTCAGGGAATTCTACCCCTGAGTGTATTTCCTTTCCAGGATATTTCATGAGATCTGCACACTGTAGGACCCAACACACTGTAAAAATACGTGACTCTGATTATGTGGATGGCTTTTATTGGATTCTGCTACTTTCACTGTACTTTGTATCCTGGTAGTTTTGTAAGCTACTCATTTTTTGGGTAAACATGAGTTTTGTTAACTGCTGTCTTAGCTTGGGCTGCTATGACAACATATCACAAATGAGGTGGCTTCTCAACAGCAGAATTTTTTTCCTCACAGTTCTGGAGGCTGGAAGTCTGAGATCAGGGTGCTGGCATGGTCATGGCTGAGTTCTGGTGAAGTCTTCCAGGGTGCAGACTCTGCTGAATTCTTGTTGTATCCTCACACGGAGAAAAGAAAGCATCTTAGCTCCCTGGCCTCTTCTTATAAGGGCACAAGTCCCACTCATGAGGTCTCGTCCCTCATGATCTAATCACTCCCCAAATGTTCCACCCCTTAATACCATTGCATGTGGTTAGATTTCAACATATGAATTTGGGGGAAACACAAACATTCCATCCATAGCAACTACATTGTTTCATTTTTTTGGTTGAATATGTTTGATTCATTTTTCTGGTTGAATATGTTTGATTCATTTTTCTGGTTGAATATGTTTGATTCATTTTTCAATCATTTGATTAATTTTTCAAGCATTGAATAGTTCTCAGGCTTCTGGTTTTCTATTATTACAAATAATAATGTGATTAACATCATGGTGCATTAACACTGGTCTCACTTTCTGATGTCTTCTGATGGCTAAATTCTTTTCCAGATAAATTACATTTAAATTAGCAGTCTGAGGTATTAGTGATCTTAGAACACTGATCGTCACTGAATATTATGATTTATGAAAACACTGATTTGTTGATGGAACTGAAGTATCACCCTGTTCCTTTAATTTGTGCTTTTTAGACTACTATGAAGTTGTACTTCTTGTCTTTGCTTATTATTCCCTAGTATTCCTTTATTATTCCTCTTTTGTGTATTATTCATATTTATTCTCTGCCTACTTTTCTACTGTGATAGTAATGTTTCCCTTATGGGTAGAATTGAGTTCTTTATACATTAACCCTTTATTGTTTTTTTTTTGGCAAATATTTCCCTTAATTTTTTTCTTTGGATTTTTGTATTGAGTTTTTGCTATGTTAGGTTTAAAATGTCTAGGCAATCAAATCTTATCACTTTTTTCTTCCAGAAAACTTTTATTATTGTTAGGCCTTGAGAATCTTTTCCTGTCTAAAATAAGATAAATATTAACCTATGTTCCTTCTAGATGTTTCTAATTTTATTTTTAATATTTATTTGTTTCCATTTGTATGGCACAAGGCAGTGGTCTAAGCTGACTTAAAACTTCATGAATTAACTTTTCCAATAAGTCATTAAATAATTTTACTCTTTCTCCCTTGACTTTTTGTGGTTTAAATTATAAATACTATTAAATACTAATTCAAGTCTGTTTTTGGGCTTTTTGTTTTGTTTACTAATTTGTGTGTCTTTTCTTATGTCAGTACAACAAATGAGGATTTATAGTACATTTAATTTCTTAATGAATGAGGATATATAGTACATTTATTTTCTCAGAATTAATCCTCTTTTGTTAGTCTTCTTTTTGAAGGTTTTCTTAAAAATACTCACTTGTTCCTTTTTCAGAAAAAAAGTTCTCTTGTCCTAGTCTAAAAATATCAAAATGGAATTTTGATTAGAATTATGTGAAACCTAAAAATTACTTTGGGAAACATTTATACCTTATCAATATTCATTCTTTCCACTCACGTATGGCTCTTTACTTACATCTTCATCTGTTAGCAAAATTTTGTAATTTCCTTTGTACAGACCCTACACATTAAAAAGTTTCTTTTCCTAATTCTTTTGCATTCTTCTTCTTCAGTATTTTCAATGGAATTGCTATTCTACGTCTGCTAATTTTTATGCTATCATTCAGTAAAATTATTAATATTGAGATTTTTTTTGTTAAATTCAGCCATAATAACCTTTGCAGCACATGTTTCAAAACCAAACTATTGCTAGAAATGGTATAGCTTGTTTCATTTTAAAGAAAGTGAAGTTAATTAGATTTATTGTTTTCAGCCGTTAGTGATTTGACTTGCCTGAGTTTGAGTTTCCATCATATGGAAAGTTTTATGCTGGTTACACAAAAGCACCACAGCTTTTCCATTCTCAGCATTGTTCCATGGTAGCTATATGCCACTCCTGAATAATAAACTTTTAAGTTCGGAACACTTAGCCACCCCACACAATCCCTCTGGCAATATCTGCAGAATGATAAACAAATGTTTTGGAAGGAAAGAATCAAATGCATGAGATGGTAAAATCTTAATGTACGAAGCTTTCCCTGATGATCTCATATATTATAAAACAGCTCTGGGAAGTATGGTGTATGCTGCCTTATATTGGCCCAGAAATTACTTTACTGGATATGGATGATGAAACTGATGGGGGTACAACAAGTCATTTTAATTTTCTCCAGGGCCAGAAGCTGACTGATGTACAACGGTTCTACACACGGGCAGGGCTGTTGGCTCTAGTCCTCAGGGTACCCAAGAAGGTTTTGTGGGAAATTCTTGGGGCAAAGCTAGAGCTTTGCAGTGATATAAACCTGTATTTTATCCCCATCTTACTTACTGGATTGAACAATTAGTTTAACCCGGTATGTCTGAATCTAAGCTACAAATTGGAGTCACCTTGAGAGCTTTTAAAAAATACTATTACCTAGGTTCTAATCCCAGAATTTCTGATTTACTTGTGGGTCGAGACTCAGATACTGTATTTTTAAAACTCCCCAGTTGATTTCCAACGTGGAACCAAGGTAGCTATTCCCCGGAAACTCTGAATCTATTCCCTCAGCAGCTACTACTGCATCTAACAACTTCTTAATAACGTCTAGACATTAGTACCATCAAAAATAATGATGGCTTAGAGTCTAGTCTGAAGCACATATAAGAAGGAGATAATCTCAAAGTATTTAAGACCCTGTACCCCACACCTATACAGAAATGAGGTGATATTCCCTTTGAAAAAGCATCAAATGGGATTCCTGAATGTACACACTTACTCCTGGTAGTTATACCTGCTTTCTGAAATTCTCCTCTGTGCACCATTTTCCTGATTATCTCAAAGCACAGTTGCATTTCCGGGTCTCAACATTTTATTCTTTATTTATTGCATTATGAAGAGTGGGCAAGGAGAAAATATATCCAGTTTTCAAAATATTTTACCTTTGGTGAGAAAATATTAAGCTCGTTTGAGTAGAAGCCATTAATCTAATTCCAGTTCTAGCTGATGGTTTAAATAAAGGCTCACATTCCTTAAATTCATTCTAAGTGACCTAACACAAGTCAACCAGGAGATATTTGACTAAGACGTATAGGAAGTCTCCTAAAACTCACCAACTTCCCTAAGTATCAGGTGAAGGCAGGCTGCTTAAATAGTCAATGCAAGCATGAAGTCTGTAGACATCTCTTTATTTGTCGAGTCTGTATGGCTTCCCAATATTTCAACCCTCCTGCCATTGTGCTTATTAAAAAAAAAATGTCTGAAATAATTCAAGTGCAATGACTTTCTACACATACATATTATAATGATAAAAGACATACTGTAGGATCTTTTTCCATATGGTGCTAGCAATTTGGATTTTACTAGCAGTTTTTGTAACTTGCAGCTCACCACGAAAATGTCAGAACACGCGAGAGTAAAACAATTTCTATTTTAGGTTTTAGATTCATTTGCTCTGATCTGTCAACCAGAAAAATGGACTCTGAAGGCCTCTTTATTCTGAATGAATTTCACTTTTAGTCCCCTACTACCTTCTCAGTCTATTAAGGCTAAGAGTGTTCCAGGATCTCTTGTCTTTGTTCACTTTCTGACATTTATCGAACATGTGCCATGAAGGGCAGGCTGTCACAGCAGTTAACAAACTGGCCTTGATGGTAATGGGAACCCGTATAAGACAAGCTATATAGAGATACATATATGTGTGTATATCTGTGTATGTGTGTGTGTGTGTGTGTGTGTGTGTGTGTGTGTGTGTGTGTGTGTATCACATTGCTAGGAGCCCATGTGCTGAAGCCAATCAAAGACTCTCCTCGTTTTTAAACCAATTTAAGAAATTTGAGTGAAAGCAGGATAGATTAACTTGTTCTGAGAAAATTAATAAATTTGCCTTGGTGCTGGCTTTTAAGTTACAGATGTATTTTAAGATCATTGGGTGGTTTCGAAATGCCTGAAAAACTCAGCAGTGAAATGAACTGTCAAGCATTTTTCACAAGGCAATCTTTATTTCAGAAATGGCAACGTCTTTCTCTGACATCCCCCTGGCCTAGCAAGGAGTTTGATATCTTAGAGTGTGTACCATCTTTAGTCAACGTGATACTTTAATGATCATTTCAGAGCCACGTTCCCTCTCCTTCTATAGAATTCAAATAACAAATTGCTATAGAAAGTTCATATTTATAATGTACAACATGCTGGCTATAGTTAACACTGCTGTATGAGATACAGAGGGTGCCAAAAAAAAAAGTATACACATTTTAAGAAAGGAAAAAGCTGTATTAAAACTATAACACTCGGGCCGGCCGAGTGGCGCGACGGTTAAGAACTCGCTTGGGATGCCAGAGGGCCCCGGTTCGGATCCCACATATGAGGGCCAGTGACACTGCCCTC
>NW_017732048.1:501999-524683 GCF_001890085.2 Hipposideros armiger | reverse complement strand
TGAAGAACAAAACGACAGCAACTTGTCTGTTCCCCTTCCCCCAATTCCCCAGCACTGTTCCCATCCCCCCAATTCCCCAATTTAAAAACAAAACAAAACAAAAAAAAAACTATAACACTCAACATATGCTGATAACAAAAGATGAATACAAGTCCTGTGTATACCCCCTAGTATATGAAAGTTGAGAGGAGATTTGAGTTCTCATTACAAGGGAAAATATTTTTTCCTTTTTTGTCTTTTAAAAAAAAATATATCTGTAGGAGATATGGATGCTAACTAAACTTACTTTGATAAATCATTTCACAATATATGTAAGTCAAACCATTATGCTGTATACCTTAAATTTATACAGTGATGTATGTCAATTATATCTTAATAAAACTGGAAACAATCATAAAAAAGTTAATTTTTAAACAACCCTCTTTGTTGAGATGTGTAGTAATCAAATCTGATCAATTTCAAACAGGAAGTAACTTTCTGAATCAACTTCCCTGGAATAACTAGTTGTCTGTTAAAATGAGGCATAAATAACAATAACGATAGTATTTTTAAATTTTGTGATGAAGAATTCAGAGACCAAATAATAAGGTTCTTGGAAACCTCTCCTCGCTGACTTGGTTAGGTGCATGCACTCTGTTTAAGATACAGTTGACTTGAACCTAGACGCAATCTGGGGAGACGACACTTGATCAAGACTTGTCAAAATCTGGGAGACACCAGGTCAGGTGTGATGGTCCTGATGGATCTCTCATCTTGACGACAATCAGAAGTGGTAATTTGGATAGGCTGGTTCTAGGGTGGCCTGTGGGACTCAGAGGAGCTGGAAGCATTAATTGTGGGCAATATGCTCACGCTAGAATCATTTATGGTAATTTAGATTTTATGGTGTGAATTCTTAAAACCAGTATTAGATCAGAGCTGGGCTGCTAGAAACTAAGACAAACTCTGAGGTGAAAGGACATGCCAAATTTTATTCAAAAGAGAGCTATCCACAGATTGAGGGTTAATGATTTTTCAAGGAAGGAAGGAAGGAAGGCCTTTTATTCTATTTTACTCGCGGCACATATGTGGCAATTCTCAATAATCTACAGTTTAGGGTTCAGGAAAACACCAGTTGCTGTGAATTATTCACAGTCTCAAAAACATAACCCTAGTCGAGTGAGCTTTGGGGTCTTCTTGATTTTGGACTTTGTGGAAGTGTAACAGGTACAGACGTCTCCATGTCTTTCTGATAAAAGCATCAAATTCACTGTCTGTCTGCCTTTCTAAGCAATTCATTAAGATGATTAGATAGTCACGATATTCACTATGTCTCAAATTGCAGTGTCATGTTCTCATTTAACTTTAGAATTAATTCTTCAGAGATGTTTCTGTGTCCATTTCTTTAAAGGTCGTTTCTTACTTATGCTGCCTGGCCAAAGGTGAAAGAGAAAAAAAGCTATATTCTGCTTTCCTTTTAGTATGAATCACCTTTTTCCAATTAGAAGTTATTTCTACTTTTCTCTATCTTACTGCCACTTTATTTTTCGAGGAAATCTCATCCCTGCCTACATAAAATTATTTGTCTTATCAATAAGTTAGAATTCTAGGTTGTTCAGTACAGTAGCCATTGGCTACATTGAGCATTGTAGCTTATTGGGGCTTATTGAGCATTGAAAAGTGGTTAGTCTGAACTGAGATGTTCTATAGGTATAAAACACACCTTTGAAGACTTAATATAAACCAAAAAGTGTAAAGCATCACAATAACTTTTTATAATGATTAACTGCTGAAATAATATCTTGGATATATTGGATTAAATAAAAGCTATTATTAAAATTAACTTCATTTACAAATTTTTAATTTTTTTAATGTAGACACTAAAAATTTTGAAATTGCTTTTGTGTCTTGCATTATATTTCTTTTGGATAGTGCTGTTCTAGTATAGGTTTTAATAAAAGTTGTTTTTCCTTAAAGACCCAGAAAACTCTAGATACTCAAATGATACCTGTTAGTCAAACCAAACTCACCTAGAATTTCAAAATTTTCTTATTCATAATAATAGACAGTAATAAACAAATTTGACAAAATTAAAAAGTTAAAGGCAGGACGCAAAGCAGATGGTTAATAATATAACAAGAGCTAAATTATCTTATTTCTATAGCCACACAGCTAATATTTATTGAGCACATACTATGTGCCCGGCATTAGGCATATTGAGTATATACAGTAGTGAACAAAATCCATGTTTCTGTTTTCAAGGAGTTTTTTGCTGACTGCAGTGTTCTAAATCCTTCTAAAGTGGGTAATTACAAGGTGGTGGAGATAATAATTAAAATATTAAGCCGAGAGTGGTGGTGGGGATGATTTGAGGTAGGCAGTCAGCAAAGGGTCTGTGATGGAAATCACACCATTTTAGGAGGCAGGTTTTCTCTCTTGTGTCTGTTTTAAATTAACCCAGAATTTTACATAAAAACATATGGGACTAGAATATCTTTACTCAGCAATTCCTGAAAGTTTACAAATGATAGACTAGGTGGAGTTTATTTCCCTCTGACAAGTCCTGTAGTTTAAAGCATGGCAGATTGATTCACAAGCATAAAAGCAGCTGGATAAATAGTATCTCTGAAGTTATTTTTTTTCTGGTTTAATTAATAATTAAAACACTACCAAATACAGAATTTATGTGGCACTACTTCTTGAGAGGCTGGTTGGGAATGGTCCATTAATCATTGACTGTTACTGAGAGGGCGTTGTGTTGGAAAGAGTGTGGGCTTTGAAATCAGACAGGAGTTTGAGTTCTCTGGGGTTTGGGGCAAGTTAATGAACCCTGAGTTTCCTCATTTGTAAAACTAGGAAAATATCGTACCCAAATCCACTTATGGGGATAAAGTGGTTGATATATGTAAAACACTTATCACGCTGTTGGTATATAGTAACTAGAAAATAAATCATTAACATTATAATTTGGGAAAACAATAGAATTATTTGAAAGAAAATTGTAAGCGTATGAAATATGAGTCTAGTATATAGAATATGAAAGTCTAAGTTTGGTCATGAAAGGGAGGAAAAAAGTAAAAAAAAAAGGAGAATGTACATGGTTCTTGAATTGAGGGTCTAGGAGTGAGGAGAAAGAGGATACTTTGATTAGGTTGTCCTAAGAGAAGCGCTTTTTGAAATTATTCTTTTTTTTTTTTTTTAATGCTTTGAAGGATTTGGTATCATTTCCACCACCTGGACCTGAAATTTTCTTTGTAGGGAGTTTTAAGTAATAAATTCAATTGCTTTAATAAGGTCCATAACTATTCATGCTCTCTATTTTTTCTAATGTCAGCTTTGAAAAGTTGTGGTTTATAAGAAATGCATCCTTATTTCTAAGTAGTCAAATGTATTGCGCTAAAGTTATTCTTAATATTCTTTTATTCTCATTTTAATGTCTTCAGTGTTTGTAGTCATGTCTCCCTTTTTATTTCTGATACTGGTGGTTCATAGCTTCTCTCTCTTTCTCTTTCTCTTTCTCTCACTCTCTTCCTCTCTCTTAAGATTGATAAATTATATTATTATTTTCAAAGATTCGCATTTTGGCTTTGCTGCTATTTGTCTATTGTTCATGTTTTCTATATCACTGATTTCTATTCTTTATTGTTTCCTTACTGTACTTATTTTGTATTTCATTTTCTCACTTTTACTAGCTTTTTGAGCAGGAAACTTTGACTATTGATTTTAGGCCTTTATTTTTATTTAATATAAACATTTATGTATTTCCCTCTATATGCTGTTTTTGTTGTATCCCACAAATTTTAATGTTTTTATTATTATTCAGTTTAAAATATTTTCTAATTTTCATTGCAACTTCTCATTGAGATATGGATTATTTAGAAGAGTGTTGCTTTATTTCCAGTATTGGAAATTTTTTTAACTTTCTCTTTGTTACTGATTTCTAGCTTAATTCCATTGTGGTCATAAATATTCTCTACAATTTCAGTTTTAAAAATTTGTGAAGATTAGCTTTATGTTCCAGTATACTTTATGGTATAGGGTATGAGATTCTACTTATAGAGAGCTGTAAGATAATGTTCTACAGATGCTTAGTACACTTTTCTGGTTTTAAAAAGTATTATTATTATTATTATTATTATTATTATTATTATTATTCTTTGTTGCTCAGTTTGGATAATTTTTATTGACTGCTCTTCAATTCCACTGATCCTTTCCTCTACTGTCTCCAGTCAGATATTGAGATTATCCATTCAATTTATTATTTTATTATTATTGTATTTGGTAATCTTAACTTTCATTTTTTTAGTTTCCTCTTTTTCTGCAGAAATTCTCCATTATAAATATAATTTTGTCTATTTTTTCCTAAACCATTTTCATATTCATAATAGTTATTTCAAATTCCTTGTGTACTAATTTGAAAATGTGAGTGATCAGTGAATATACTGTTGTTGGCTACTTTCATTGGTTATGGGTCATATTTTCTTGCTTCTTCACATTTTTTATTATATACCAGACATTACATACAAAAGATAGTAGAAACTGAAATAGACACCAAATTTTACCCCAAAAAGGAATTGCCTTTTCTTTCTGTGAGGAAGCTAGAGTGAGCGACAATTTCCTTCAATATAATGAAGAATTAAGCCTATTATAGAGCTGGATTACCACGTTAGCTTGTTTCAGTTCAGCTCTAGTTTTAAGTATTTGGAGGATGGAATTAGTTTCTCTCTTCAGCAGGGTTTTGAATCCATGAGCTGCAAGACTGTCACCTCTCTCTGTTTTTTAATCTACTCTCGCTTTCCATGGTGTTACTTACTCAGAAAAAGTCCCATAAGGAAGAATTTGTAGATGGCAGGGAATAGTATGTTTTTGTTTTCCATCCTATTTCAATCCACCCTGTCAGTACAGGCCTGGCCATTAAGAGTCTGACTAGATTCTGCTTGTCACAGAAAAAGTCTCAGCTTTCTAGGCTCCTGACTCTCCTCGCCTGTGTCCTAGATGAGGCTAATGCCCTTTGAAATAAAAGAGAGCATCAGTTCCTGCTTACCTAGGAAGGGGCCAAGCCCTCTCTGCAATTTAGTTCACTTTGACTTATTTGTATTTCAATAGCTAGAAAGCAAACTATTATTTTTGAGTTTACCTTGTGTTTTTTTTTGTTTTGTTTTTTTTCGGTTGGGAATGATGACCTTTTGCAAACTTCTACATCTTAACCAGAGAAGGAATAGGAGAAATGTTTAGGTGTTCTGAAGGATGGACAAGATGTTTGGCTTGCAGGGATCTGAGGTTTCTTTACCATAACAATGATATAGAATTCTAATTAAGGGAATACCATTTAGCTTGGGGAAAAAAAAATATATATGTTTGATGTCCTCATAAGTATATTATTTTCTAATGCTAAAAACTTTCCTACAGAAATAGTTTATTTTACAAAATAGTAATAACATTGGATTTGACACACAAAAATATTATTTATGACCAGTATTCCACAAATAGTCTTTTACAATCACGGAGATGCTCTATATGGCCATCAGACTGCACGCCGGATGACTCCACACATGGTCTAAGAAGCGAACGGCAGCCTTTGGGCTGTGCAAGGTTGTACCGCTCCATAACCCACAAGACAGTTATGAAAATCCAAAGACATATTTTATGTGAAATTCCTGCCCTAAGTGGGAGCTTAGTAAATGCATGTTACTTTCTTTTTAATTAATAAAATGTTTTGAGTAGTCATCTCATGTTTCAATAAAATTTTGTTTTAAAATTTATTTCAAATGACTGAATTTCTTTTATATTTACAATTACATTTATCTGGGTATTTTAAAATATTGGTTTGACTAATTCAATATCATAATTCATAAGGTAGTGAAGGCCTTTGCGTTTGTGCGCTAGTGTGTGCAGAGGGGTTATTAGACGTATATCCTCCAAAGAATACAGATAATAGAGAAAGTCTGTCTTATAGTTTCTTCCTGGATATTGCCACATATCTGATGTGAAAATATGTCCAGGACACAAGCAAATTTGGAATTTTAGGTCTTTAAAAAATGTCATTAGAGAAACTTTTAAAAATGAACCTCAAGCAAGTGTCACTGCCCTCCACAGCTAAGATGCTGAACAACAGCTCAACCTGGAGCTGGGCTGCCGTGAGTCGCCGGTGACAGCGTAGGTTGCAGCCCCTGTGGCAGTGGGTTGCCATGGGCTACCTACCGTATGTAGCCAGCAGCCAGCGTGAGTGGCCAGCAGCTGCCGTGAGCGGCTGTCCAGAAGCCGGAGACTGATCTGCCTCACCTGGGAAGAGCGCAATGATGGTGCCAACTTGGGCCAGTGAAGCAACGTCCTCCACAACTAGACTGAAGAACAAAAGGACAGCAACTTGTCTGTTCCCCTTCCCCCAATTCCCCAGCGCTGTTCCCATGCCCCCAATTCCCCAATAAAAAAAAGAACCTCTAAGGGGATTTTTCTAGCTTGTCCCAAATGTCTCATCTCACTAAGGACAGAAATGCTATAAAAACAATCAAGAGAACTGACACTTAAGAAGTATACAATCGACCAGCTACCATGTATGCCACCACGCACTCGGTGTCTCATCTGTGCCTCACTAAACCTGATGAAATTAAGCATCAGTAATATGGTTTTCCACATTATAGAATAAAAGAAGCAATGAGGTTTCAGAAGGATCCGTACTTGTCCTGAGACCACAGAGCAAGTTATTAGCAGAAATAGAATATGAAACCCAATTTCTGCTGCAATCAGTTTACATAAACAGAAAAATATCCAAAATACTGGACTTGAAGTACAATCGTTATTCTCTGAATTCTAAGGCTCACGGCTTGAAGTTGCTAAGTTAGAGGACGGTAACATTTTCTCAATGAATTCATTTCCCATCATAGTAGAACTGATACATGTTTTGTGCCATGTAGGCACCCAGTAAATACAAGCTTGAGCAAATCCATTGATTATTATTATTGTTTACACACTAGACATTTACACATAACACAATTTCTATATTTTCAGATATCAGATTATATTATTAAGGGTTTTCAAAGCCCAATTCAGAATTGGAGCACCTTTTTCAAAAGCTTTCTTTGATGCGGAGGAAAGAATTTATAAGTTCAAGTATAACCTGTGAAGGAAAGGTTTTCAAGGGCAATAGTACATAGCCAAGTGTGTCACAGCAGATACTTAATAATGATGGTTGAGTAACTCAGTCTGACCAATGCACCCCCCAGGTGATAAACAACTTGACTATAGGGAATGGATTTCTGCCACCATGTCTTTAGGACCCACAAGTATGCTGCAGGTTTTTAATAGGATTCTATTTAAAATTATATTTGTCAATAAGTATTCACTGGCTCCTTACATTTAAGGAAATAGAGATCACAATGTTGTAAAAATCAAAGGATGAGTTTTAAAATATGAAGAAAGTGAATAGTTGAAATTTGTTAAATACATATTTTGTGACAAGCTTTGGGCTCAGTTCTCTGCATACCTATATCGTAAAAAACAAAAACAAAAACAAAACAACCCTGGAAGGTGGCGGTCCACCCATTTGGTGGACAGAGGAAGTAAGGCTTGCTCAGGATCTGAGTAGTAACTAGCATATCTGGCACTTGAATCCATGCCCATCTGATTACAAAACCCATGCTTTTAACTTATAATGCTTAGAAGCCTTAATTGTCTGGTTCTCAATCCTGCTTTGTCTCTTCTCACTGACTGCCATTCTTGGAGCAAATCATTTAAACTGTGAATATCAGTTATATCTGTCATGATTGCAGTGAGGGTCAAAAATTTAAAGTCCACCTGTAGCAGGGTATTTTAGCTGGGTCATTTAGGTGGATTTGTAGAGGTGAGGAACACTCTCCCTTAGAGATCCCCATATTCTGTGCAGGTTATTTACCTATTATATTACGTTCAGGAAATAATCTGTTTAGGGAAGTCCAGTGCATTTAAAAAAGACTGTCACGGGCCCTGGGATCTCTGTGATAAAGACTTGGAGCTTTGGTCATAACTAGGATTCAAATACACGCGAAGCTGTTGGATAGACGGGAAAGGTGCTTTGGAAGGGAAGATAGGCCCCTAAGAGAAAGCCACCCAGAACGACAAAGTGATGTAGTTGGGTGGCCAGACTGTATGTGTGAGGAGTAAGGTTTAGGAAGACGCCTGTGCTCAGCCATGTCACAATATCCCTCTCTCTCTCCCACCCTACCCTGTCCCCAGAATGCATGTGTGGTCTGGGAAATAAAAGACTATGCTATAAAGAAAAAAACATTGTCACTTGTGGTCCAGATAGCACTATTGAGAAAACTCTGCGAAAAAGCTGCTCAAGAGGTGGAAATGTTTTCTTGGGTCAGTGAGGAGATGGGAGGCAGAGCTTGGCGTTTGGAGCTCCTGCAGTGGAATGGGCGTCGACCCACTTGTGGGCTACGGAGCAGAAGGACTGGGAACGCTCGGGCGGGGACTCTTAACATGGAGACGATGTACCTTTTCTCCCCATCTTACTGAGAAACGCTGCTGGAGGAAAAGGCCCTCCCTAGAACCAGTAACCAGTTATGGCCCAGGGACATTTGCACCTCTGGAAGATTTTCAGACCGACTAAAAAAGAAAGGTTTCAAGAAAAATGTAATTTGTGAGTGAGCGATTTCGAAATGCTCAAATCTACGGGTAGTATGATAACTATGATTTGTTGTCATTAAGTTAGAAAGACCTTGGGCCATATCAATGTTATATATGAGAACATTTTACAAACAATGATGTACCAGGAAAAGGCAAAAACTATAACACGTTATTTCAACGGATCATTTTTTCCCTACTGATCAGACACTATGCTAGACACAGAAGCATGGTCTGGCATGGGGGAGGGCTGCATATAGACGTCCACAAGTATCGAAACAGGTGCTGAAACAGCAATATGGACTCAGTATAGCGGGGCAGGCGGGGTGGGCACAAGTCAGGGAAATCTCCAGCACAGGAGGGGAAGCTTCTGGAAGGAGACAGGTTCCAGACAAGCAGGAGTAAGGTAGGCGACCTGTGCTGAGAAGCGCATTTCAAAACGGAGGCGCGACGAGTGTCAAGACAAGGAAAAGTCGAAGCGCATGGAGTCAGCAGGGATATGCAAGAAGCTTGCGGGGCCCAGCGCTTTGCAAGATGTCTGACACGGAAGAACACACTGGAGATAAAGGGAGAGAGAAGAGCAGCAGCCGGAACGTGGAGGGCTTGGTGTGAATGCCCTACAGGCGCATCTGCATTCATCTTGCAGGTAACAAAATGCTACCGCCTGTTTCCAAGCAGGGGAGTTCCACCATCGGACCGCATTTCTGAGATGCTCAGGGGAGCGTGGGGACCCCTGAGCTCAGCCACACGGCGGCAGGCCAGTGTGGGTGCGCTCCACACCCAGAGGAAGAGAAGGAGCCCTGGGGGCGGGAGCACCTGTGTGTGCCCAGGGACGAGCTCAGACACAGTGGGTCAGGAGACGCCTCTTAGCGACGCCTAGAAATGCACTCTTAAAACCGGCGGTAACGAACAGATTCATTCCCCGACCCAGCACAACTGTAAAATATCTTGGAAAAAAAATTTAAAACAGATACACGAGAAAAGTATGACATGGAAATAGCAAAAGAAAATCTGAATGAAGGATACTATTTTCCTGGATGGAGAGACACAGTATTTAAATATTTCAACCACAATAATAACTCACCACAATAATCTATAAATTCAAGGCAGTCCAAATAAAAACCCTATAGGATTTCTTCAAAGAACATAAGAAAACTTAAAAATGTATCTGAAGAAAAAAAACGAGCAAAATTGACCAAGACTATTTTTAAACATGAGAATACAACCATTGCAATAAAGATGTAATTAAAACTTTATAGCAGTCATGCAAAAATATAACAATAAATGAATGGAACAGCATGGAGTGTATAAAAAGAACTTAGAATGTGATATACTCACTGTGGATTGGATGGATTCTTCAATAACAAGCATTGTAACAATTTGGTCAAAACAACAAAGTCAGATAACTGCCACTTACCATTAATTAAATGAATTCCAATTGGGGTAAAAAAGTCACAAATATGTTTATGCATATATGTGTATGTGTGTGTACAATATAAAAAGTTAGAAGAAAATATATAGTTTTTGGTTCTTACCTTAAGGTAGAAAACATTTTCTTTCAACAGGGAACAGAGTCCTAGAGGAAAAAAAATTGGTATAGTTGTCTATATAGAAAGTAACAATTTTAAATTCCATAGAAATATCAACGTAATAAAGGAAGTTAAAGCTCTGTCACTAAACAGAGTGGAAGAAAATTGGCAAACTGGGAGGAAGATTCTATAATCGTTAACATACTCCAAGGATATGTATCCATTATATATTTATAACAAATCAGCAAGAAAAAAAAATTTCCAAAAGTAAAATGGACAAAAGATATAAACTGGCTTTTCATTGGACAGAAAATTAAGTGCCGAATTAACACTTGCAGTTAGCACATTAGTAATCAGGAAAATGCAAATTAAAATGATGAAGTACCATTTTTCACCGATGAGGCCTAGCAAAAAGTACAAAAAACCGAGTTTTTGAAGGTGTGGGGAAACGCTTACTCTATTGATGATAGGAGTGAAAATTATACAGCACTTTAGAGGGCAAATGGTAATAGCAAATACAATTTTTAGAAATACATATAACCTGTACCCAGCATTTTCACTTCTAGTTTTTCACCCGAGAAAAACAACTTCACATGTACACAGGGAGGTATATAAAAGGATATTATTACATTGTTTGCAACCTGCATGTCCATAGATACAATAGCGGGTAAATTCGCTGTGATATATTTCTATAGTAAAATATAAGGCAGAAGCTACAAAACACTAAAATGGAAAAATCTTCATACTATATTGGTGAGGAAAAAATGAAGTATCAGAGTGCTGGTTGTAGAACACCACTATGGTCTAAATATTTGTATCCTCTCAAAATTCATATGTTGAAATGTACTTCCTAAGGGGATGATGGTATTGGGAGGTGTGGCCTTTGGGAGAGGATCCAGAGAGATCCCTCACTCCCTTCTGCCACGAGAGGATACAATGATAAGTCCGTAACCTGAAAGAGGGCCCTCCTTAGAACCTGACCCTGCTGGCACCATGACCTTAGAGTTCCAGCCTCCAAAACTGAGAGAAATAAATTTCTGTTGTCTATAAACCACCAGCTTGTGGTATTTTGGTAGGAAGGGTTAGCAGTCCGAATGAACTAAGGCAAACAGTAATAATATAAAAACATACACACAAAAAATATATTTCAAATATATATATATATTTGAAAATGCACAGAAAGGGTCGGAAGACACAATAAAAAAAAAGTGGTTTTCTCTGAGGTGAAGGATATGAATGTGTGGGGTTCTTTAAGAAAACCTTTGCTTTGTATTGTTGAATGAATATAAAATACTGATTTATGATAAGGAAATGGAGGGCATTCCAACCTGATAGCTGCAATTTTTTTTTCTATGAAACAACATGAAATATAGTCTGTTCACTGCAAATAAATATAATTACTATGGTGATAAAAGCTTAGAATGGCTTCTGTGGGCCCCAAAGCCCCATCTGAGGTTAAAAGCTTTAAGTTTGTAGGGCACCAAACCCCAGGTTTTATAATAGTACCCAGCAGCCAGCAGCAAGAAGTGGTGAACTGGGAAAAATGATAGATGGCTTAATAGAAGATGTGGTGATTGGTAGAGCAGATGGAGGTGAGGGTCTTGAGGATACAAATAAGAGAATGGGAAGGATTTAAATGACAGGGTGAAGATGACAGATTGGACAAAAAAAAGAAACAATCAAGTAACTAGGTCTTTTGAGGTTCTCTTCTCTAAATTGCCTGCTGTAGTAATTTGCTCATGTTCTCTTCGTGGTTTGACTTTTTCTTGTGACTCGTGGGCTATTAATCCTCAATTATATGTCTTTCGAGTGTTCCTGTAGTGTGAACTGAGGAGAGAGAGGTGGGAAGGATGGGAGTTATGGTGAGAAAACCTGCAATTCTGCCTGAAATCTCAGCTCAAGGGAATGGGGTGGCAACATGGAATGAAGATGAAACTCACTGACTCCTAGAAAATCAAGAACTGTGTTACCAGGGGGGCATTTTCTCAATCCACTGAGACTTTACTTCCCTGCAATTGACGTCAGTTTGGCCCAGATAAGCTCTTATAACCTTTTTCTTAGACTGGATATATTTTTTTTTGTGTCGACATGTGGTAAATTTTATGTATACTTTAACACATTAAAAAAATAAAGATATCATTAATTAAATAGAAAAAATAGAACTGTGTGACCAGGGAGTTCGGTGACTTGTATGTCTGAACTCAGAGGTAACTCATGATGACCCTTGGACCTTCCTGGTGCAGAAGATTGTAAGACGAATGCCAACGTCTTGGATTCATTGAAGGTGGAGATGTGGGGAGATGGAGAGAGGGAACTGGCAGGTTCTTCACACCCAGGTGAAATGAATTTCAAAGGAGGAGGGGCTCGCAGCAAGGTGGAAGCATTTTGGCCTGGAAAGGAAAATGGAGGCCCGTGAGGAGGCATCAGCAGCTGGCTTGGTAGCCCCATGAGGTTGAAATTTGATGGAAAAGGGAACCACTTCCAGTTGAAAGGTCTTCTGTGGAAATGGTGTCTGTAAGACTCTTTTCTAGAGTCCCTATATACTCATACTTGTAGAGGTGACATTAGGGGATACGAAGATTAAGGCGGAAGAAGGGTCCT
Source organism: Hipposideros armiger (assembly GCF_001890085.2). Classification (NCBI taxonomy): domain Eukaryota; kingdom Metazoa; phylum Chordata; class Mammalia; order Chiroptera; family Hipposideridae; genus Hipposideros; species Hipposideros armiger. The sequence goes on along the minus strand of NW_017732048.1, from coordinate 511,970 downwards.
TCAAATTGCACTGGGAAACGCTGAATTGTAGGAGAACCTGTTGAAACTCCACCTCAGGTTCTTTATCTCTTATGTCTTATCAATATATAATTTTGCTTTACTGAACCGGAATCATCTGTTTTCTGCTTACGCAAACGCTGCCTCCTCTTTCTGGTTGAGGTGGTACAAGGTTTCAATCAGAGAAAAGAGAAGAAACAGAACTTCTCAGCACACGGCATAATGATACATTTTAAACCAGGGAACAGATGGAAAGGATGTGATTTGAATTTTTACCTTACAGAATTTTAGGTCTCTCCAGCTAAGTGTTTCATTAAACATGTTTCCTGTTGAGACTCCTCTATGGCTTCGTTTTGAACCCTGGCCCTCCCTCCAGCCTCTGAAAGCCTGTAGGTTGCACAGCAGTGCTGGGGACCAACATTTGGGCAGACAGGGAGAGCAGCATGTTATCCTGCTTTACAAGATGATTAAATAGAAGGTGACTGATTCCATTCCAGCATTTTGCTCAGTCTGGTTGACAAGGTTTCTTTGGAAATTAAGTAGCTTTCTTTGGAAACTAAAATAGGTCAAATATAAAAATGAACCAGATTTCTTTAGAATTATATTTTAACTTATTCAAAATATCACTGATGATTTCAGAAACATAAACCCTTCCCTATACTGATATGATTTCAGTTTATGGTAATAATAAATATGATTGTATTAAGATTGGAGGCCAAAACATTTTCTAGAGTTAATAATACTGATATTGAAAAAATAAATCAACAGGAAAACAAGGTTTTAAAAGAGGTTCACGTATATACAGACAATGTTTCAGTTCATCTCTTATTCAGTCTTGGGCATTAATCTTAGGATTTTCTTCAGATAATTTGCTTTGTTTGTTTGTTTTAATGGTATTATCAGCCTCCCATTGTCTAGGCTTAAAACAGCTATATTTGACTTCTTCCTTCTGTTTGCTACTCACATTTAAGCTAACAAATCCTGTGTATTCTGCAAGCATTATATCTTTCATGTTTTTCTTTTCCTTAGCATTTCCATTTGCATGACCTGAATTTATGTTTTAATTTTCTCTGGTTAAAACCGTAGTAATAGCCCTTTCATGATATCATTGCTTTTAATTTTTACCTTTTAAGATTTATTTTAAACACCATTTTCTATAGATTCAAGTTCAAATTCTCTAATATTCACTCAGTCAACAGTTTGACATTGAGGTCTGCTATGCAACAGTTACTTTTCCAGGTTCTTGGATTATAGTTATACATTTTTAGCAAGGTTCTTGCTCCCATGGAGCTTACATTCTATAGGGAAAGAGAGGGCATGCCCTTAAAAAGTAAACAAATAAGTGGAAAGCTAATTTTGCATAGTAGTAAATGCTATGAAGAGAAGGAAACACAGTGATGTGAAGATGGACAAGGTGGGGCTAGAGGGAGGTTTACTGTGAAGCTACTAAAGCTAAAGGGTCTCCAATGACAAAGGGTGTTGGGAAAGACCTATAAATGTGTTCACGTGGTCATATTTACGAAAGTAAGGTATTTTACCCTAATTGGTTAACACTGCTGTCTCATTACACTCGGATTCTGAAGAGCCCACCCCGCCCCCCAAACTATTTTTGTTTTGGAGCCAACCCTAGGTATGGGACTAATTAGATGTGTTGATCAGAAAGACCCATACTGATGGAGAAGACAAGGACAAGATAGAGTAACCATTTTAAGAACTGGGGCCAGCGTCTTCCCCGGCAGAGAAAATAGCAAGACAAAGCCCTGAGCAGAAGTGAGCTTGAACCAGCATGTCTGAAGCAGAGTACAGAGAGGTAGAGAAGGTGAGAAATGAGAGAGGGAGGCCGCTAATGGCCCTGTCCCGTAGGGCTTTGCAGACATTATAAAAAAGTTGGGTTTTACTTCAACTGCAATGTGAAGCTGCTGCAAAGTTTTCATGGGTGTTACACAATATAATTTAATGTTCAAGAAGCATATTCTGGCTTCTATGTGGGAGGAGATTGCAGAGGGGAAGGATGGGGACAGGGAGATCAGTTAGCTTGCTAAGGCGGTATTGCAGGCAAGAGGGTAGGGCTGCCTGGACTAGGTAAATAGCATTGAAGACAGATAGTCAGGATTTATTTTCAAGGAAAAATGGGCAGGAATTTTCAGTGTATCTGAAATGGAGATGAGGGAAGGGAAATGAAGAAAGGACTCAAAGAGAATTCCTGCATTTTCTGACCTGACAAATAGGTAAGTAGACAATGGCACCATTTACAAAGAAGGTTTTGGGAGTAGGTGAAATAAAAAATGTTTTCATCATGGTGAGGTTGTGATTACTATTAGCTATGCAAGTCAGCTTCAAGGAGACAGTCAGATATGGAATTTGGAGGTCAATGGAGAGGTCAAACAGAGCTATAATTTGCAATCATTGGCATAAATGTGTTATTTAATGCCACAAGATTGGATAAAATCACCTAGAGAGAGCCTCCTTCAAGTGGAATCATTCAAATCCCTGCAAACTGCACTTTTTTCCCCTACTATTTATACTCTGATCCTTAACATGAAACCTTTCTTATTCTCTGTATTCTTGCATTTAGACAAGAACACCCCTCTATTTTGTTCCTTTCCTTCTGTAAACACCCAAATTATATATCTCTTTCAAGATCTACAGCAGGGTTAAATGTCTGCTTGTACATTAGTTTGGCTTGAGCTCCCATCCCAAAGCAAACACCACTTCCTGTGACGTATCTAGGACTTTGTACCCACAGTTTCTACTTGGCCTTATAGTTACTTATAGTGCTGTCTTTTATTTCCTAACACTGTTTCTGGAGTATAAGGTCTATAACTCTTCATGGTCCAAAAGATCTGATGTGCAATTATTAGACAACCTGAAAAAAAAGATCATCTAAATACTACTAGCCAATGAAATTAGTGAAAGCCCTTACTTAGCCTGAGATTCCTAGGTATTTGCTATTTTGTAGCTAGAGCCAATACAGAATTTTATCTGCGATCCTGAAATTCCTTTATGGTGATTATCTATTAAGCACTCACTATGTATCAGGAGCAAGATTTCCAATGCTAAAAATGTTATTTACAGCCACATATACTATAATCATACAGGAACATAAACCGTTTCATCTTTTATTAGTTTAAATACTTAGAAATAGATATGCATGTACTGAGATCCTAGAGTTTTAAGAAATCATGTTTATTGATATATAATGTATGGGTACAATTTGATGGGCTGTGACCTGCTTTCTGTGACTATACATAAGATTCATTTTCTTTGAATAATGTCATATAAACAGAATCCTGCAGTATGGACTCTCTTAGTTTCTTGCTTCTTTTGCTCAGCATCATATGTTTGAGATTCATCCTTGTTATGTACGTTAGTCCATTTTTCCCTTTATATAGTATGGCTATATACTTGTGGGATATTTAGGTTGTCTCTAAGTTCAGGCTTGTATTAGTTCACCATGGCTGTGTCACACACTGCCCCAAACTTAGCAGCTTAAAACAACACACAGTTGCTGTCTTACAGGATCGTGGGTCAGGGGTCTGGGCACAGCTGGGTCCTGTGCCAGGATGCAGTGAAATCAAGGTGTCGTCCAAAACTGGGTTCTCACCTGGAGGCTCCACTGAGGAAGTATCCTTGTCCACACTCATTTGGCTTTTTGGCAGAATTCATTACCTGAGGGCTGTAGAAGACATGGTGGCTTGCTTCGTAGAAGCCAGAAACGGAGACTGACACTTTCTGCAGCGAGTCCGCTGTCAAAAAGGAGTCTTGTATAACGAAATGGAATCAGAGGAGTGACATGGCATCACTTTGCCATGTCCCATTGGTTGGAAGGAAGTTACAGGCCCCGCCTACACTCGAGAGAAAGAATTACTCCCCGGCATGGACACCAGGGGAAGGGGGTCCTCATGCTCCTTATGGCTGTTGTGACTGAATGTGCTACGAATGTGTGTAGACAAGGTTTTGGAGGGAACATATGTTTTTGTTTATTTTCGATGAACACCCAAGAGTGCAAAGGCTGGGACATGTGGTTAGAGTATATCTAACTTTGTAACAAACTGCCAAGCTATTTTTGAATGGGGTTGTGCCTTTTCAAATTCCTACCAAAACGTGTAAGATTTGCAGTTCCACATTTTTACCAACGTCTCGTAATATCAGTCCCTTTATTGTTAACCAGTCGGTATTGAGTGATATCTCATTTTGGTTTTATTTCACATTTCCTTAGTAATTAAGTCTGCTGACCATTTTCTAATGTGTTTATTGGCCATTCAGATACTTCTTTTCTAAGTTTCTATTTAAATCTTTGAGCCTTCTTTTTATTGGGTTGTTTGCATTTGCACATACTTGATACAAGCCATATGTCAGAAAAAATATACCGTGAATATTCTCCCTGTCTGTTGTTCTCAAAGAGTAGAAGATTTTTTAGTTTTAAAATATATTTTATCATTTTTTTCTTTTATATTCTCGGCTTTTTGCATTCTATCCAGGTAATGTTTGTCTATCCCAAGCTCACCAAAACTTCTCCTAAGGTTTCTTCTATCGGATTTGTAGTTTGGTTTATAATCAATTTCAAATTAATTTACGAGTAAGGGGTAATGTAAGAGTGGGTTTTATTAATTTTTTTCTATATAAATATCTAGTTGTTTCAACACATTGTTCAATAAGACTATTCTTTTCTCATTTAATTATCTGGGATCCCTTGGCAAAAGTAAATTGACCCTAGCGGGCCGGCCGAGTGGCTCAGTTGGTTAAGAGCTCGGTCAAGAGTTTGAGCTCTGAACAACAGCAGTTCGAGTCCAGCCCGAGCTGAGCAGCCGCTGAGCTGCCAACAGGTAGCAGGATGGCTCAGCTAAAAAAAAAAATAAAAAAAAAAGTAAATTGACCCTATATGTATGGGTTTCTTGATTCCGTCTCATTGATCTACATATCTTTAGGACAACACACCACTGTTTTGGTTACTGTAACTCTATAGCAAGTCTTAAATCGAGTGTTCTTTCTAAGCTCTTTAACTTTGTTCTTTTTCATGATACATTGGCTATTCTATTTTTTTAAATTAGTTTCAGGCATTGGCTATTCTTGAAGGTCCTTTTTATTGAAATAGAAATTTTGGCATAATCTGGTTAATTTTGCAAACAACAAAACTGGCTTGGATTTTGATTGGGATTGTGTTGAATACAGATCAATTTGGGAAGAATTGACATGTTAGCAATATTCGGTCTTCAGATCCATTAATGTGGTATATCCCTCCACTTATTTTGGTCTTCTTGAATTTTTCTCAGCAATGTTTTATAGCTTTCAGTGTACAGAGTCCTGCGCATGATTTGTGATAAACTTATCTTTTTTGTGGTTTTGGATGTTATTGTAAGTGGTATTTTTGCTGCAATATTTGATTGTTCGTTGCTTGTATACAAAAATGCAATTGAGTTTTATAAATTGATTTTGTACCCTTTTAACTTAATAACTCAGATATTAATTCTTGTAGCATTTTTATATCTCCCTTAGAAGCTTGTTATAATTCACCAGTGAAGCCATCTAAGTGTTAAATTTTATTTTGGGAAAGGTTTTTAATACAAATTAATTTTCTTTAATAGATATAGACTTTTTCAGATTTAACATTTCTTATTAAATAAGTTTTGGCAATTTGTATCTTTTAAAATGTTTATTTCATGTAGTTCGCCACATTTATTGACATAAAGTGATTCAAAATATTCTTGTATTACACTTTCATGTCTCTAGGCTCTCTAGTGATATCTTCTCTTTATTTCTCATATTGATAATTTTTGTTCATTCTTGTTTCAAAGAACCAGCTTTTAGTTTTATTAATTTTCTACCCATTTTCTGTTTTTTGTTTCCTCCTCTTTAGTATTGTCTTCATTCTACTTAAGTTTACAAATTCCTAAAGATTTATTGCTACTGAACCTTTTCTTTTTTAATATAAGCATCCTATATTTATGGCCTAGTATATAGTCAATCATAGTGCATGTGTTATGTAGGTTCTGTATAATTCAGTTTTGGGTTAGAGTGTTCTGTTAAATGTCATTTAGGTGAAGTTGGTTAACAGTGTTGGTTAAGTCTTCTAGAGCCATTTTATTTTCTATTTTATTTCTTTCTATTACTGAGAAAAGAATGTTGAAATACCTAACTGTATTTTTGTAGTTCTGTCAGTTTTTGCTGTAACAACTTTGGAGAGCCATTACCAAGTACATACACATTCAAGACGGCTTCATCTTCTTGATGAGCTAATCCTTTATCTTTATGAAATTTTCACTTTATGAAATGTTCACTTTATCCTTGGTAACTTTCCTTGTTCTGAAGTTTACTTTGTCAGATATTAATATTGCCACTCTAGTTTTGCAATGATTAGTGTTTGCTGCATGACATATATTTTTCTTTTTCTTTTTAACCTAATTTTGACTGTACATTTAAAATGAGCTTCTTATAGATAGATTTTGCTCTGCTGTCCAATTTGACATTTTTTCTTTTAATTGTGATTTAAACCATTTATAGTTAAAATTATTATTACTGTGGTTTGTTTTAAATTACTATTTATTTTTTTCTATTAGTACTATTTGTTCTTTTTTCTCTTATTTCTTCCTTTTTCAATTGAGTAGATTTAAAAGATTCCTTTATATTCTCACTGTTGGCTTATTAACGATCACTTTTAATTTCTTTAATTAATGGCTTTTGCCAGGGTTTAAATATGTAACTTTATCTTTTTGCAATATTTTTCAAGCAACATTATACCACTTCACATATAACATAAAAATCTTATAGAAATATACTTCCATTTCACCTCTACGATCATTTGTGCTTTAGTTATTATGTATCTGCCTCTATAGATGTTATAAGCCCCACTATATATTGATTTAATCTTTAAACAATCATCTTTTCAATATATTAAAAATTAGAAAATTTATTATATTTACCCACATACTTACCATTTCAGTCACTCTACGTTCCTCTGTAGATTCAAGTATTCCCTGATATTATTTGCTTTCTGTCTAAAGAACTTCCACATTTCTTATAATGTGTGTCTGCTAGTGATAAATCTCTTTTGTTTGGCTTCATATTTAAGGATTTCTAGGTTAACAATTTTTTTACTTCAACACTTTAAAGGTATTGTCTCATTATCTTCCAGATTTTATAGTTTCTAATGGAAAACCTATATTGCTTATATCTTTATGGCATAAGCCTTTTCCCATCATTTATGGTTGCCTGTGAGTTACGCTTTTTGAATGGTTTTAAGTAATTTGATTATGATATACCATGATGTGTTTTGTTTGTTTTTTCTTTGGCTTATTCAGCTTGCGGTTTATTGTAGGCTATCAACTAGGATTATAATGAATCAAATTATGAATGTTTTCACCCATGATGTCATCATTTTTTTTTTGGTCTGCTCATTCTCCTTTCCTATTAGAATTCTAATTGCACAAATGTTAAATTGCTTAATATTGTCTCAAAGTCAGTACAATTCTGTTTTTATTATTGTTGTTCAGTTTTTTTCCCCTCACTGTACTTCATTTTGGATGGTTTCATTGCTATATTTACAAGTTCAGTGATCTTTTCTTTTCTTTTTTTTTGTTAGCTGAGCCATCTTGCCACCTGTTGGCGCACTCTTGAGCGAGCTCTTAACCAACTGAGTCACTTGGCAGGCCCCAGTGATCTTTTCTTTTGAAGTGCCTGATTTGCTGTGAACTCCATTCAATAACATATTTATTACAGATATTTTAGTTTCCATTTTCAATGTTCCATTTGTTCCAGTAGGTTCTATCTTCATTAAGCTCATCTTTTTCTTTACATCTTTGGGCATATTAATAATAGTGTTTATAACATCCATGTCTGCTATTTCTATAGTCTCTAACATTTCTGCATCTATTTCTATTTTCGTATTTTTCTCCTAGTTTTGAATCACACGTTCTTGCTTCTTCAGATGCCTACTGATTTTTGATTGGGTCCTGACATTATAATTACACACTTTGGAATGCTAGATTTTGTTAAATACATTTTAAAATATTTTAATCACTTTGAGGCTAGGGCAGATCTAAAGTTGATGTTTTCCTAGGTCTAGTTCTATCCCACTATTATGGTTTGACTTTGTGGGGAGTCTCTACAGAATGTCCTAAATATTTTATGTGGTCTCTCTACTGTGGACGATGAAAACTTGAATGATTCCTGGGCTTGTCTGAGCTCTGGGAATTGTTTGGTTTACAGATTTTTGGTAATATTCTTTCACCAGATGTTGTTCTTTGTCTAGCATGATAGAATTTTGCTCTAAGCATGCACAGATTGGCAATCAGCCAAAGAGTCAAGTGAACACCATGCAGAACTCTGGAGCTCTTTCTTTAAATAACTCCTTCCTCTCGAGTAATATAACCCCCAGATTCCAGACACGTTGACACTTAACTCCAAGCTCTGTCTTCCCAACTCAGCATTCTTTGCTTAGCTTCCCGACTTGTGCTACGGTTTTGGAAAATATCTCTAGGTACAAAGCTGGGACAATCATATATTTCACCTCATTTGTTTCCTGTTCTCTCAAAGATCACAGATCTGTGCTGCCTATTGTCCAATGTCTAAAAATAGGTGTTTCATATATTTTGTCCATTTGTCATGTATTTTTATACCGTTTAAGTTGGTGATGGTATAAGACCCTGTTTCTCATTCATGGGTAGAAGTAAAAGGTTTTTGATGACTGAACTAACGTTTTTGAACTAAGGTTTTTAATGCCTGGAACTTCTCTAAGCCAGGAGACCTTAACTGAGTATTTATTTATATGTACCAGGCACTGTCTTCTCAAGGCTCTTATCATATATGTGCTACTATTGTTCCCATTTTCCCAAGGTCCCACAGCTAGTAAACGGCACAAGTGGCTCTCAGACCCAGGACCTTCTGACACTACTTTGTACTCTTAATAGTAGGTTTTTCTTATTGCTTTGGGCAGGACTTACAAGTGAAAGAAATGAAGTTTGTAAATGATATACAATAAAGAAAGCAGATTGTATTCAAGGTTATCCCTCTCTTACTTTAATTAATTTCTATTATGGTATTTTTTTGAGAGTCCTACTGGAATGATGTTATATCTAGGAGTCAGTGATGGCTACATAGAAAATTTTCATGCACATAAACCTCATCTTTCATGAGTGACCTCTGGAAAATGGTCATGAACAGCTACTGCAAATATTGTGAATGGTTAATAAGAAATTTATAGTGAAAGAATAACAGATAAAAGCAATAACACAAGAGCAACCTAACCAAACAACAAAAGATACAGTGCTATGTGTCAGGGTTAAAATAAATCTGGGCAAGTTCTTATTTATTCAAGGAGGTACAAACTCACATGAGCTGTTTTTTAATTTTCTGTCAGCAAAAACAAGAAATTCTCCTTTTTCTTTGGCAAAATTTTCTTTCTTACTTTTGAACATGAAATCTTCATAGACATGAGATAGTCACTTTATAGGTCTCTCCTTAGAGGTCAAAATCAAACTTTACTGCTTGTGGTTTTTAACAAGGAGGCGAGTGGCAGTAACCAAAAGTAATGGTTTAATTACAATAGTTCCCTGTATGTGACTGTATTTTCCTTCTTTAATTGTATTAAATTTAAAACCTCTTGACAATAGTTCTGTGATGCTACAACAAACTTGCTATGAGTATGCCATTTTCTAGAAAGGCAAGGGAGGGTGTGAGCTCTTTGTTTTCATATAGGTAACCCACCAAGCCCTGGGCTGAGGGTCTAGTGAGAACTTTCAAAGACCGATCACAAGTTTAGAGCTGTAAATGGCACTTAAGTGTTTTCCCAGCTGGAAACTGTCTGTGGGCAGTTTATGTCATGTGGCCCTTTGCAAAGTTTAACTAAATGGTTCTGTCTTCCCAAGGTTTATCTGTGGTCATGATATCCTACAAGTAAAATATAAATGGTATTAAGGTGCTTTGAAATGTACTGCACCTGGCTATGGTCCTAGGAGCTGTTTGAAAAAAAAAAAAAA
>NW_017732048.1:490369-497809 GCF_001890085.2 Hipposideros armiger | reverse complement strand
TCTACTCTGCCTGATTCTATTTAGAAATGCCTTTAACTTTTGCAGAAGATGTGTACTAGTCAGTGTTCTCCAGAGAAACAGAACTAATAGTTTCTATCAATCTATCTATCTATCTATCTATCTATCTATCTATCTATCTATCTATCTATCATCTATCTATTGAGATAGAAAGACATATTTATTACAAGTTTATATAGACATAGATAGATATAGGTAATAAAGATATACAATATAATGGCTCATGTGATATGGATGGAGGCTGAGAAGTCCTGTGATCTGTCCGCAAGCTGGAGACTAGGATGATGTAGTGCCAGTCTGAGTCTAAAGGCCTGAGAACCAGGAAAGCAAATGAGACAAGTTTTAGCTCAAGTGCAGGAAAAGACCAATCAATGTCTCAGCTTGAAAACAGTCAGGCAGAGAGAGTGAGCTCTCTTTTTGTTCTATTCAGGCCTCCAACAGATTGGATGAGGCCCACCCACATTTGGGAGGGCAATCTGCTTTACTCAGTCCATCAATTCAAATGCTAATCTCTTCTAGAAACATTCTCACAGACAAATCCAGGATAATGTTTAACTGCATATCTGTCATCATGTCCCAGTCAAACTGGCACATAAAATTAACCATCACAGGAGAAATGCTCCGATATCTTTAATCGGAATTCAGGTTGAAATAGTTCTCTTAGGTCATTTCTACACTATTTCACTGCAGGTAGCAGAGCTCACAAGCACTTGAAGGCCCAGCCATGCCTTGTGCCCAGCTGACAAACCCTTTATTCAATAAATGTGATTGAGACATCANGACTGATGGAAAGGGTAAAGGGCAAATAAATTTTTATTTTAATGTTACTTAACCCTTTTAGTGCCCTAGGAAAGGAAGGCTGGGTTCAACAAAAGGATACTGTTTGAAAGGCTGCTGCCCGCTCAGCATATAATAGCTCTGAGGGAAGCAGAATGACTTGCAAAGAAGAGATCACAGGCTACAAGGGCCATTGGCTTGGGAGGGGTTAAGCAACTTTATCTGATCTTCAGCTCTTTTACTGAACAATTAATGACCTACAGTCTGGAGAAGTTAAAAGCTAGAAGGGAAGCCAGGGCTCCTCAAGACTCCAGCTGGCATTAAATGACAAGGAAGAATTTAGAGGCCAGACAAAGCTGTTATTATGAGCCATTGGTGAGGAAGAAAATGAAAATTTTAAAAGAAGGAAAAGCAGGAAAAAAGAAAAAGGAAGAATGGAAAACAAAACTTAGGAGAAATTCATGCTCGGTTTTCAAGTAAATTACACCTTCTTTGTTAAATCTTTTTGCCTTTGTTGTTAAACTTGTTTGGTAAAATTTCAATTGCAGAATATTTTTAATGCTGCTAATGAAAGCGTCCATGAAAACTTTATAATTCTCACAAGATAAATATGACCATCAATTATTTTTTATTTGGCTTTTCATTTTAACCAAATCATGTAATATTTAGGGATTAAATTCTTTGGAAATGGTGTTGGCTGTCATTCTGGCAGAAAAAAAAATTGATTTATTTCCTTACTATCTTACTAGAAAAATATTCTAATCTTATAAGCTTAGTTAATGGACTTGACAATTACCAAATTGCAAAAGATAAAAACTAGTAACTTTAGTCATTAATGTTAGATCAGGATTATTGTTAGATCAGGATTGGTTGTAAAAGTATGTAAGAAGATACACAGACAATAGAATTTTTAAAAGATAAATCAAGGCTTGGGTGGATAATATGGCGTCAGCATCAAATATACATGAAAAAAGTGTGCATTTGAAGATTAAGAGAAGGCTGGCTGTGTGATCACAATTGGAAGGAACTGTCATTGTGGTACCTTTGGATTGACATGCTAGGTTAAAATCGAAGGCCCATCCAATAGCATGAAATAACCAGCTACGATAAGATGTATGGCACAGAACTCACAAACACAAACTTGAAGCAAAATAAACTCACAGTATTCAAAAGACATCATCATTTAACCTGCCGTTGTTTAACTTATTGTCTAAACCTAATAGTTGCTTCTCAAACCTGTTGCTTGGGGATGCTTGTCTCAAGGATTTCCTCCCAACGACCACCCTCTCCAGGCTCTTGGATCTCATGTGCTTCCAGGGTAAATCCTGGGCAAATATCCCACTGACCCCATTAAGGCCTGGGACTCCACTCTAGTTTAGTACTTAATAGAAGGGAATCAACAGTTATGGCTGTTTTTATCGCTTAAACCTTACACCTGGGAGTCCCTTGGACAAACTCCCCTTGATAAGCCATCTAATCATGAACCCCTAATCACCCAAATTGATGATTTAAAATTTTTTTCTTGGGGGGGAGAAGATAGGATTAACAGTTTGAAACTATTATCTTTTATGTCACTCTATATTCATTGTCATCATTTCCCAGAAGACAATGTACTCATATTGTTCAATGGTAGAACATGAATCCTTGGAAATCTCTCTCTCTCTCTCTCTCTAAATTATAGTTCCCCACTCTCTAAAGAAAAGTCCAAATTACTGAGTATGATGAATGTCACCTGGTGTCCCAGCTGAGCCTAAGGGAAATCAGATGGACTCTCTCTACCTCTCTTTGATGAATCTTTTTGATGAATCTATAAACTGAATTACAATACATTTAGATTCTCTCAATGGAAAAGAAAAAGGCATCTGTTGCCTCAAAGAGAATCGATCCTAAAGGAAGAAGGATTGGCGTGAGTCGCTAGATTCAGCCGCAGGCACAGTGTTACCACCATCACTTCAGCCCCACACCATTTGCCATCCTAAAGACAGGCATAATCTGAGGAAAGAAAATCTACTTTAAAAAGTTAGCACTGTAACAACTTGGATTTGAAGTAGGCTTGCTGTGTCTTTTCTAAAAACAGAGGAGGAGGAGAGTTTTCCTGTTCATGCTGAGTCGGGGCTATCCTCGGCGGAGTGTCAGTAGCCAAACGGTTGGTTCCAGTCACCCACAAAGAAGAACATGGCCTGGATGCATGGGGCAGCTGTGGATTGTGAAACCCTGGAAGCTAATATTAGCCGTGCAGGTGGAACGACAGAGGCTACGCCATGGCCGTGGCCCCGGGGAATTATGAAATGACTGAAAGAAGGAATTTTATCTCCTTTCTTCAACCCCGTTTCCCCAGAAACCAGCACTGGATCTTATGTAATTTCCAGTTCACGAAAGACAGATGAATATGTGCGTGAGAAGAGGTGATAGGGCTGTGGTGAGGGAAGGGGGGANCTATGGTCAAAGTTTCTGATGGACTTATTTCAATGTAGGATACCTACATGAAAGACTGGGTGAAAAAAAGAATCATGCAATGTTTAGCTGAAAATCACCTTCTAAATTACTCTCTAGGGTAATTACCATAAGCATGTATGTTGTGGTCGCTATTGCCATCCTCATGAGGAAGAATTGGTTGTAAAGAACTGCTTGTTACACTGGCTCATTTGTACCAAGTGCTCCGAACTCTGATTCCAGAGTCATTACAGAAAACATAATTAATGTCAATGACTGAAAATTTAATTGCTGACAGTTGTAGAATATGGACAATGGATAATTAAAATATAATTAATGAGCTAATTAAGGTGTCAGCAACAGAAATATTTTGTTAATTCAATGATAGTTAAGCTGTCATGGTTCTAACACATTTTAATTCATAACAGAGAAACAGTGATCTCTAACGGCTAATATCTCTGTTTTACGACATGTACAAAATCATTCTTAGAGGAAGCTGGGTGCTCTGTTGTTTAGCATGAGTCACCCAACACAAGCATACAAGCAGAAAAAGGGCCTTAAAATGAACAGGCATCTCGATCAAGGAGCATTTCTCCATTTAAATACGATATCTGCCTGTCTGGAATACTTAACATGGTTCATTTTTCAGCTGCTAACTTTATAATCCTTGAAGTGTCACCATGCTATTTCTTGAGTGTTCATGGGCCTTTGGAAAACTGAATAAACTGTTTGGCAATTATACTATGTTGTGTAGGGTATTTTGAAATGTGATGAAGTTTCCACTTTTTAAAAAGAGTTCATTGACAACAATCCTCTGAGAATACGTGTGTATGGCTGACTGGCAATCGCAAACTTTTTCAAGTATGATACTCAAAATTTAATGTAAAAAGGGTTCGAAAATTCCTTCATGGTGGCTCTATATCTAGTATACATTTGTTGAAAAAAATGACTAACAATTAGGGTAAATTCAACAATACTTCAAATATTGGGTTGTCNCTCACTTAATTCTAGAAAATACTAGAATTTAAGTTCCATGAGTGCAGAGATAATTTTGCCTGTTCTATTCACTGGTGTATCCCTAGCACTTAGAATAGTATCTGGCACATAGTTGACATTTGCCCAGTACTATTAAATATTGGGTTGTCAGAAAAGTCATGACGTATTTTTTCTACATTTTTCGTTGCAAAAACAACTTTTTTGCAGTGTCCTGACTTTTTGGACAACTCAATATGGTAGTCCTATTAGAGCGAGGTACTATTATATTCCTCATTTTGCAGATGAAGAAATGAAACTGAAGCATGTAGAGAGGCTAAACAAATTGTTCAAGTTTACAGAGACTGGTAGAATTAAGAGTCCATGTTCTTAACCTTTGTGCATACTGTCAATCGTAGACAAGAAAACAAACAAACAAACAATAAAAGTAGCTGACAATATTCATGGTCATACCACTATCATCTTTATTATTTTCAGTCATAAGAATTCTTTTTACCTATGAAGTATGTATCAATTGAAGCCTATCTTTCATCATGTATTTTTATGCATTCATCTGATGCTGTTTCATTCGAGTGAGGCATCGATGTGTATACTTCTTTCAATGGGGTTATTTTTATTTTACTTCATAAGTGATGACTTTTTTTCCAGCTTCTTCATCTTAAGGTCTTTATGTGAATTTGACTATTTACAGTCATCATTTCCCTTAAGAGTTAAAAGAAAAATTCATTGGATGCAACCAGGTTCATACAGCTCCATCTTGAACAATACAGCATCCCATGGCAATTGGGCAGGTGCTGGCGTTAAGTAAAACACACTGGCTTCAATGCGTTTACCCCGCTAGCATGGTCCTCAGGCAGTGCTTCCGAATACCAGAACCAATGTGACACCCAAATCTATTTGAAGATCTTTTATTTGAAGAAGTTTAAACTGTACTGTTCTGAAAGTACTGGGAGTACTTTCTCAAACTGTGATTTAAAAAAATATAAATTTCATTCTCAATGTGTATACAGCAACCATGAAAAAATAGGTAGCTGATTGCATTCAGTTAGGGTACCTCTCATTTTTAATTTATATTTACATCACTGATGACAGTTCTCACCTTCAATTTTCAACAGTTTATAAACAAGATTGCACTTTCGCAATGTCAGATGGATCAAAATGTTGCTAGACTTTTGTCTGTAGCCAAACTTGAGAATACAATGGTCTTAACAACTCCAGGTACCCATATCTTCCTGGTAGGTGTGGCACATATCTATCCTATTTTTGGCAAGGGGAAGGCTACACATCATCTGAAACTTTGTCCTATGTTTAGGGAGTCCTTGCCTTTTGAAGAAAAGCCTGACACCCTGCATGGAAGCTGACAATGTCAGGACTTGCTTTCCCGGGCTTACCAAGGTCTCCCAAATAGATTCATGTCTCTTGAGATTGACTGGTTGATAGAAAGAGATACAGGCTTCAAAGGACCAAGTCAGGTAAAGATGGCAGCAGCTGCATCCTGTTTTCAGAGATACAGTGGCAGCTGTTCAGCAACCTGGGATAAGACCAGATTCACTGCTTCTGGCTACTTCTTTCTGCTCAACAGCAGTAATGGCATCTCTACTGTATCAGTTCTGAAGTATAATCTGGAGTTGTTCCTGACTGTGTAGCCATGGTTCTCAAGCTATGTGAGAGATTTTCTTCCTGCCAGAGACTGGCTCTCTGATTTTCAAATCCACTTTCTTTTCTTTGTGTGCACAAAACTAGATTACCTTTTTTTCAGTCTTCATCACGGTGGGGCCATGTGACTTGGGTGTAGCCAATGAGATGTAAAGGCCATCAGAGTCCTGGCAGGTAAAAACACCCCATGTGTGATTTCTCTTTTTTCCCATCAGCCAAGGATGCATAGGACACTGACGTCCTTGCAGAATGGCAGAGGCACAAGATGGAAGACCCATTTAAACCTAATGAGAGTAAATAATAAACTTGTAGTGTGTTACTCCACAGGGATATGGACATTTATCTATTAATGCAGCTAGTGTTATTTTAACTATTACCAAAATTGGTACCAGAAGTGACATGCTGTCCTATGAATCAAATCACACCAAACCAGTCCCTTTTCATCCCTGGATGCTTGAGGGTCAGCTGCTATCATGAACCACACAGTAACTATCCGGACCAGGAAGTTCATGACCAATAGACTACTTCAATGGAAACAAATGGTCATCAATGTCCTTCGCCCTGGGAAGGCAACTTAAGACAGAAATTCAGGAAAAATGCCAAACTGTACAAGACCACACCAGATGTCATCTTTCTATTTGCATTCAGAACCCATTTTGGTGGTGGCAAGATAAACGGCTTTGGCATGATTTATGATTGCTTGGATTATGCAAAGAAAAGTGAACCCAAACATAGACTTGCAAGATATGGCCTGTGTGAGAAGAAAAAGACCTCAAGGAAACAGTGAAAGAAATACAAGAATGGAATGAAGACAGTCANAAAAAAAAGCCTAGGAGAGTAGAAATTCTGCATTTTTGTTATATTCAACAGATTTTCTTAAGACACTTGCCCTAATGGTGTTAATGGGCTCTAATGTACCCTTATCTTTACAAAGTCCTTTCACTTTTTTTAAAAAAAAGTAGAACCATTAAGGAAATTAAATGTGAGTAGGTGAAGGGGAGTGGGGCAAAGGATCTGACAGCTTTGCAAGTCTAGCGTCTTGCATGGCCCCGTATAGGTTTACCTAAGTATTTTGTTCCAAAAGTAATTCTAATGCGAGTATCAAAATCTACTTCAGATAGAACAAATACCTTGATTTTCAATTTCTCATTTGAGAATCAGTTTGTACAAGTTTTATTATGCTTTCTTATACCCTATTTCTATTTAGCAAATCCTTAACTGTATACAAAATATATTTTATACAATCAATTATATATTATGTAAATAATATTGATATTAATCTTATTAAATATAAATTAATTACACATGGGTCCATATAAATATAGATATTTCTGCCTCCTACTTTCTGTAATGTGTATGGTGTAGTTATACTTTTCTCTTCTGTGTTTTATACGTACACACACACACACACACACACACACACAGAGACACACACTCTACCCCAATTTCTACAGGGAGCATTTTTATAAGCCACCGTGAACAATTTGGGGAAAAGAGGCAATTAATGAGTTAATTAATTAAGTAAACAAAAGAGCTATATTAAATTACAGCCTAAGTATGTAA
>NW_017732048.1:483698-487399 GCF_001890085.2 Hipposideros armiger | reverse complement strand
CTACTTTGCTTCTCGTGCTTTCCGTGTGGCTCACCGCCCACAATGGCAGGCCGAGTGCCTTGCATATTTTGACTCTGTCTGACCTCTCCTTCTGCTGCGTCTTTCCCACTCAAGCCCGAGAAAGGTTTTTGTTTTCAAGGGCTCGAGTAACCCTATGATTACATGTAATCACAGGTTGGACCCACTGAAATAATCCAGCGTACTCTCCCTATTTTAAAGATCATAACGTTAATTACATCTGCAAAGTCTCTTTGCCATGTAACATCATATGCAAAGGTTCCAGGGATTATCAGGTCATGACCATCTTTGGGGGCCATGCTGCTAACTCACTGTCACTTCCTCTCACTCCCGTTGACCTTTGTGGGGACTCTGTGCCTCCTGTCCTGTATCTCTGTGTGTCTGGAGGACCTGGTCCCCAGAGGGCACCCACTTCAGCCAGGGGCCGCAGCAAAGTTACCAACCTATCTTATTGGAATTAGCAATCGATAATGGAGAACACCGCCTGAGAGAATGGCATTCAACTCATAACATGTAAAAATTAGAGCCCCACAGTTAAAAAAAAAAAAGGGTAAAATGTGTGGTGCATAAACTCTTGCATTTATAGGCAAAATGTTCTGCCTTCCAAAGGCATAGTGGGAGGCAGAGAATTACTTCTGTGTTTTCAGTTTTCGGGGAAGGTTGAGAAGGAAGTGTGATCTGATAAGCTCCATAAATGATAGAAGGGAGGGAACCCATCAAGGGAAGGGAGAAAGCATTCCAGGCATAGCTCAGCCCTGGGAATGCACAGATGAAAGGGGTGACATGCTCCCCTATGTGGGTGAAGAGGGCTGATAGTTGGGGAGTGAGGGATAGGGCCCAGGGTCCTGAGAACTCCAAGTTGAAGCACTTGCTCCTGATGCATGGAGGAGAATGAAAAGCTACTTTAGGGGTTTTCAAGATGAGTGTAAAATGATCAAAGTGGCAGAAAGGAAAGATTATTCAGAGTAAAATATTTATGACTGACCTTAGAAGAAATAAATATGGCCATGTTGTCACTGGATCATTTTCTATCAGTGAAAACTGAATTAGAAAAGACAAAATTGGGTAATTGAGGAAAACGAAATGGTAAAAACTTGAGAAGTTATACAAGAGAGCTTAGCAGTTATGTAAGAAAGCTGAAGCATTTAAAAATTCCTTTTCTCCAAGCCTTATCTAAACTGCTTTTTTTTTTTCTCAAGACAATTTCTCAGCCTTCACTGGAATAAAATGTTCTTTGTTGCAAAGAGGATACATTACTAAGACTGAGATTATTAAATAATATTAGCAGTAATATGTTCCAAAGCTCCAGATTGCATCAACAACAGTAATGAAAGCTTTCTTCTANGGCAGGCCCCACACTATGCTTTCTGAGATCTAGTTTTCCTTCCTAAATTTCTTGCTTTCAGCATACAATTATCAAGTCACCAAATAATCAAAGTTAATAGAACTTCATTTATAGATTAATATAATGAAATAAAATCACTCATTATGTATTTGCTCAAGAAGTCATATGCATAATTTTCCTTATAACCAAAAAAACACAAAGGCTCTTAGAAGGGACTTGATACCCCAAACCTTAAAGGTTCATTGATAACTAAATCTGCAACCGTACTGAGCTCATTACAAGATGCATCAATTATGAATTTTCTAATATAGGAAGCCTAGAGAGTAAAACAAAATAACCACAAGAAAAAGAAAAGCAAAAGCAAATTTCTAAAACTTAAAAAACCCGACGATTCTTTACAATTGAAAGAGGGCAGCTGGAGTGCATGAGTCTTTCTCTAGGAAGCAGGCTGCAGCATTTATCACATTCGGAACATTGGGAAAATGGTCCAGCCTGGGAGGACTCAGGTGCATCATCTGACAAGGTAAAGGGCTGCCCATGAGGAGATGCCAGGATGAGGAGGTTTGATGGTTTCAGCTCTAAAGTCAATACTGCTCTTTCAGACCAGGGCCCTACAAGCACGTGGAGTATTCTCCAGTGAATCACGCATCACAGAATCCTGGCATCTTGCCATCCAACCCCCTCATCACTATTGCTACAAACTAATGAAAATTAGGAACTATAGAACCTTAGACGTTAGCAGTTTATAAGAAGCAGAACAAAATTTGAGAATAGAAGAAAACTATCAGTATTGGCATATGCTTTTAGCCTGTAGCATTCTCAGTCAAAGCAAAGTAGAAGGTATCTATTTTAATAAAATAATGGGGGGGGGAGGAAGGACATTTATGTCCCTAAAATATTTAGTATATATAATATCTTCTCTTCAATCCGTTTCCTGAGAAGTCATTATCAACAACTTGCATTAATCAGCTACATTCTTTTTATCATATTTGTGTGCCCTGCTTGTCCAGAATTTCTCTTCTACTCTTTCATTGATGAATGATATATTTCTTAATTTGGTCTGAACATTTCCAGATCCAGAGCCATGGCAGCAGAAGAAGCTGGGGTCAAAATAATTGAGAAATATAACAGATCTGAATCGTCACTATACAGCAGTCTTACTTTTGTGTGGACAGGCAATGCAAAGTCAGGTTAGAGACCATGGAAAGATGGATGGCGGGCTTTTATTTAATTAAGAAAAAGTTGTTTTATAAAGCAACATTTAAGAATTAGGTGGTTCCCCCCCCCNAAACGTTTTTGGCTTAGCTGCCAGATGTCAAGTGCAAGAAAACTGAAACCAAATTGCAAAGTTTGAGGCCTATGTTATACAGTAACAAAACTGGCAAAACTGTCACCTGGAATAACTTGGAAGGCATATCACATGTCTGCTGAGTCTATAGTTCTAAGATAAAGGGTTACCAAGTGTCAGAATAGTGGTGTGTTTCGGCTTTTGTGTTTTGAAGGTGCTCTTTCAAGAAAGAGAACCCAAATCATGAAATAACTGTTTGATTTGCATGTAAAAATAAGAGAAACTAGAGAGTTCAGAAATTTGGGGCCCTGTAAGTTTGGAAAAATTGGTTGCATACGGATCTGGAACAAGAAGGAAAAATTCAGGGAAAGATTTCAACAGTTTCATTAAGATCCACCCTTGTGGCAAAGATCAGCCTCCCCACCCAAGTTTAGAAGTCAGAGGACCTCAAAGTGTCAGGCTTTAAGTTGAAAGATTAAAATACAGGCACATAGAAGCAATAAACAAATGAAGTTTGAGAATTCTAGGAAAGAATTTTCACTGTGATTATCAGCTGCATGTGGAACTTCCTTGAGGCAAACAGATCAGGAGTATTTAAGAGAACTGTTTTGCAAAAGAACCCAGTAGCCAAAACCTTACATATTTACATTTAAATAGATGTTTTTCAAGATTCCTATCCTTGTCATGTCTGACTCATGCCTTCAATGTTGTATCTGATTAAAGGTATTTCCTAAAATTATCAGAAAAACATTAAGGACTATAAATAAAGTCAATGATAATTCTGACTCTTGGAAAATTCACAGTTAGGTACTTTCTTCTACTTTTCTTAGTCAACCTTGTATCACTGAAGTACCAACCTGTGCTTGACATGGACAAAAGTGTTTAAGCATATGTGTGAGGGGCCCTCATCCTCTTCACGTTGATGCTGGGCAAACAGACCACATTGACCAAAAGCTTCACTCAGGAAAGTTCTTAGGACCTTCCTGTTGAATGTGGAAAATTCAAGAACAAGGGAAGTTTGCACTGTGCCCGTTGTGTATTATCATATTT
>NW_017732048.1:482304-483168 GCF_001890085.2 Hipposideros armiger | reverse complement strand
GAAACCTCAGATTCTTGAGTATCACTTTGGGGTATAAGTAAATGCAAAAAAAGATCTGTGTTTTAAAAATTAATTATATTTACACTTGCTGTTTGCATGGTTTATCATGCACTCCTATAAAGAAAGCAAAGTGAAACTACCCAGTTCAAAAAGATGCCAGGGTGAAGTTGATAGAGGCAGCTTCCAATAACCGAGACACGTTTTATCAGGATTCTGGGATTCGTTGGCCTGCTTTTATAAATGATCTTTGTCATAAGATCATATCTGGCCAAGCTGAAAAACTTCAATTTATCAGGGACAAATATGTTTCTAACAGTCATCAACTAATTTTTGAAGGAGTGTCCTACTGCACGAAGCACTTTTACTGGTTGAGTATGAAAGCATTATATAATCCAGCTGGCATGCTATGGTATTCAGGGCTAATACATTGCCAGGGGAGAGCAAAGTCTCTGGCAAATGTAGTTACAGAAAAGGTTATGAGCCAAGGTTGAATGACTGAAGTGTATGGATTTAAATAGTCCTAACAAGCACCATCTACTTATTCTGTTTGTGCTAAATGGGGAGGCAGAGGCAGAGGGCACAGTGTGCATGGCTGAATAATGCGGCAGGTTGGGTAGCATGAAATGAGATACCAAAATCTGCTAGAGATTTCTCAGCAAGAACTGATTATTGAGTTTGTCTACTGAACTGCTTGCTTTCTCTTGGGCTGTTGAAAAAGGTAGACTGCAGATGTAATTGTTTTCCCCATAGGTTTTGAATATACTGTGTCATAATGAAATCACTTTGTCCATGTGAAAACTTTAGTGTAGTTATACACTATGATTTCTTTCTTTCCCTTTTTCTTTCTTTCTTTTTCCTTCCTTC